>NC_091755.1:33285204-33517704 GCF_043380555.1 Nothobranchius furzeri
CACTGACTTGTAGAATTTTGTTGAGTAGGAGTAAAATGTGTGTTTGATTGCATTTGTTCATCTGAGAAACATCTGTGTCAACCGAACTGATGGAATGTGTTTGTTTTAATTGCTTGTGGCACTCTGGCAGCCACAAATGAAGTTTGTGCACATGATGTAGACATCTGATTGCCTTGGTGTGTCCGTTTTGTGGCGTGTCAGCAGTATTTTTCACGTTTGACTGGCTGCAGATGGAGATATCAGCAACAGACAGAAAAGGAGCACTGACCGTAATTGTGTGTGAGCTGAGGAGGTGAAGATAAACATGGAGTCGGATAGGACATCTTAAATGGAAGCTGGGGCAAAATATAGTTGCATGAAGGAGAAGAAGAAGAAATAGTTAACCATGTTTGGTTTTTTTGGCTACTCAGAATTTTAATTGGAACTGGTGACCTGTCCAGGGTGTCCCCTAGCACTCAGCAGGAGGGAAGCAGCAGCTTCCAACAACCCGTAGGAAAAAGGGGTTAAAGAAAGTGAATATAGAGAATAAAAGAAAGCTCACATACCACCTGAAAAAAGTTCAAGAACTTATGGAAACAGGTGAAACAAGTCTTGTTGATTAGATTTTTGTTTGGCACTGAACCAGAACTTGTCATGCTGATAAAGCACAAATGTTTCTGCAGGCAACTTCTCATGTGTATGAAAAAAATTAAATGAGGCACAAAACTTGGCATAAAGACTTAAAATCAACTAAAAAAATTAAGTGTATTTTTTGTGGTTCCCTTCTCTCACATAAGTGGAAAAAAGTGCCTTTAAAATCAACTAATACAGATGGTTTTGAACACTAATATATTGCAATGTTTTTATTAAGCACAACTTTCCAATTTGTTATGTTTCAAAGCAAAACTAAAGAAGTTTCCCCACTTCTCCCTCCTACTGGTTGAAAACAGAATTACATCTGTCATAAACAACTCCGCAGCAGCCCGCTGTAGCTAGTGCTAACGAGTTAATGCTAACAAGTGCCAGTACTAAATAAAAAAAATTCACACTGTTAGACAAAAAATGAATCATTATTACTTACAAGTCCAGTAGCAACAAAGCCAGGCCACCATAAGTCCGTGATTTTGTAGCCTCCTCTAGCTATCTCAGATTGTAGGCCAAGCTGATGTTCACTCTATTAGCTACTGGAAATGTAAACGGTTAATGTCGTAAAGCAGGTAGAGACCTCCCACTAGTGAACCTACCCGTGCCACAAAAGCATTAAGTGCAGTTTCTAGCCAGCGGGAGGCTACAGGATGCTATCTGATGTGAAGTTGTTCAGGTTTATGGCTCGATAATCACTGAAACCAGTATAAAAAGGAACACTCTAAAGTAAAAAAAAAAAACAACTCTGCTGCTTTAAAAACTAACTTGACAAAATAGATTTTGGGTCTTTGCATTTCTTGAGCTCTTGTGTTGCATCAGATCTCTAAAATATCTATCTCTGATAATGATTGCACATCCAGTACCAGAGATTTCATCATTATCTTCATAAATGGCTTTATTTGTAGTTGCAGATTTTTGTGAAAGATAGAATAGGCCACCTGCTGTTACTTGGATGCAACCTCCTTTTAATTAGAGCTTCAAGTCCATTTTAGTGAGTTGTTGTTCATACTTTGGTATTTTTCCCTACATCACAGATCATAAAATTGTTGTTTTTTCCTGTTTGAGAATTAATTATTTAAAAAAAAGCAAATGATCAGTACATTGCAAGTTGTAACTGTTTAAACAGCAAAAGGCCTTTAGTAGTTGTCGAGACAGTGTCACAGGAGAATTGGCCCATGCTGAAATCTGATTGGCTCCCTGAAGTGCCCTCGTCCTGTCACTCATCTGTCATTTGCACGATGAGTTGAACATATGTAAAATCTGAACATAGGTGAATGCAATTCCAAGTCCAAACACTAGTGATGCAAATGAGCCAAAAATAAATTTCCAGCATGAGGTCTTGTATAAAGATGTTGGACGAATACTTGGCCCCCTATAAATATTATGGCCCCTCCACATCCCCCTCCTCACATAGATCTGCCACTGGGAAAAGCCCTAAAGGTTTATCGAATGCATCTTCAGCTGTTACCCGTTTTAAAACAGACTGATGCTGTGAAAGTATAAATAAAGTGATCTGACTACCTTTTGATAAACACCTTCTAGTTAATCCCAGAAGATAAATGTCACACCACAACACACCCTCGATGGTTCAAGGCCAGTCTGATAAACTCCTGCTTGACTTAAAGAGCTTAGTGTCGGTGCGAAGCACGTCTCGATAAACACGGCACCAGCATCCTGAAAGGTCAAAGTTCACAGGTCCTACAAGGCTTAACTTCTTCAACAAGGACTGGGCCATGAATTAAAGCATGTGCCTCCAATGTTGGCAGGAACCAGTGAGCTGTGAGAGAGAGAATGCCCATGAAAGAGAGGAGTTTCGGAGATAAGACAAAAGAGGCAACGGATGAATGAAAGATCTGTTATAGTGTAGAGGAAGTGGAGAGTGATGGATCCAACAAGGTCTTAATTTAGAGGAGGAGAGTGAAAGAGGAGCCTCAGACAAGATGGAAATACCAGCAGGGTGTAGATAAAGAGGAGGTCGTGGTGGAGAGATAAATGGATTAAAAAAGACGAGACAAGAAAAGATAGGAGGCTGAAGGAGTGGAGACGGATATAACAGTGGTGCAGGAATGATGGATGGATGGATCCAGGAAGATGAGTAGCTAACCTGAGGCCCGAGGAACACTAGTCTCCTTTGAGGAGTGAAAGTTGAGGGTTCAAGTCCCAACAATGTGGCTCTGAGTGTCTGTCATGTAGATTACTGAGTACTCTGCTTACACAGGAACCGCGTGCACGGGTGTGCGTGTGCGTGTGTGTGTGTGTGTGTGTGTGTGTGTGTGTGTGTGTGTGTTTTAGGCACACAGCTGGCGTGTTCTTCTATTTCTTTTCTTTGCTAGATATTTATGTCTACCTGCTGTTATTCATCTCACGTGTTAAAATAAAGATTAGATTGATGTGTGTGTGTGTGGTTTAACCAGAGATGGCTCCAAAATCAACCTCCACATCCTCAGCACGATGGTTGTTTTAACACGAACCTTTCAAATCACAGCAGCAGACCCTGACCAAAGAGGGTTCAAGGCCTCAAAAGTATTTATATAATCTTCTTCAACTCTGCCACACCCTTATTTGTCAAAACACGCAGCAGGTTTCTCCCCAGCTGCTCTCATTAGGCTGGAGTCTCTTTTGGCTCTCATACCAGTTGGAGCTTCTTGAAAGCAATCCATCTCAGAAGTTTGCAAGAGTAGAAACTTGTATCCCTAAATTCCTGTTCTTGCCTGTCAAAGCAGAATTTGATATCGATAAGAGCTTTATAGCGACTAATTGTGGATTTATTATTATTATTGTTGTTTTAAACTTGGATGAGAAAAGAGGATGATGGCAGCAACAACAGAAACCGGAATAGCAGCTGCAAATCAGTTTGTCAGCTTTAATCTTTGAAACTGAGGAAGCCAATAAGAACAGCTGAGAGTCATTCCCAACATCGACTCTGAGTCATAACAGATCATACTTGTGTGAGTGTTTTGAAGATGTTACCAAAACGGCTTAGTTTAAAACTATGGCATGAAAGATGAGGAGTGATATACATCATTCAAAGGTCTTCTTCTATAAAGCTCACTATTCTCTAGCATCTTCTATAAACAGGAGGTTAAACGCCACAACTAAACATTGGCCAAGCATCCATAGATGGCAAATCTTTAGACTTTATTCAAACAAACACCACATCTTTATCTCATTAGGTGAGGTTCACTTAGATGCATGTACTTGTTCTTTATGAAATATGACCGGTCTTTCTGAGTTTCATATGTTTATGTATTTAGCAGACGCTTTTGTCCAAAGCGACTTTACAAGTGATAATTGGCATGTTGCCCATGAGGCTAAAAACAACAATAACAACAACAACTTGGCATCAATCATGGAGAGGAGGGAACAAGGAGTGGACAGTAGAGAGGGGGGACGTGCAGACGGAAGGTGAAAATGGTCTTCTACCCCTATTTCCTGCATTAGCTGCCAACTCGCCCATCTTGGCTAGGACTGTGGAAAACATGATTCAGCTTCCAGGAGAGAGTATAAGCTAACTATTAGCCTTAACTCAACAACATGGAAAACTCTTTCAGGCTTGTGTTATTTGTGGAGATTAAACATCAACATTGCCAAGCGAATGGAGGAAGCGGAGTCTCGTTTTTGTTAGCCAATCATAGGCGATATGTCAGAACGTCATGAATAATAATGAGTAAAACTCTAAATCCTGCTGTTTTCTGCCTCCCCCCTTAACTTCTACTTCCTGAAACAGCAGTGCAAGAGTTTTGTCTGCAATGACTCACAAAGCATTCATTCATAGTAGATACTGCTGCAAATGTCTTCAAGTGATGAGCATACTTTTTAGTTACCTGATTTTTGCATAAACATAAAGCTCCTAGAATCAAGTGATGGAACAATTTTGTTTTACCCTCTCAGTCTCAAAATAAGTTTTGATAAAACAACAAACAACTAAGTCCTTCAGGGGTACTTCTGAGTTAAAAAATGCTCATGATATTTATATGTCGATGGGAGTAACCAGGTAGGGTTTAACGTTGCAAATCTGCAATGCCTGCCTCCAGAGGGTTAAAAAGAAAGGAACAAAATCCACATTAGTGGATTTACATTAAAATTAGGCCCAAGAGTCGGTCAAGCTTATCAAGTTTGCAGACAACACCACCGTCGTCGGACTCATCTCTGCCTACAGCACGGAGATCGAACGACTGGTGTCCTGGTGAAGCCACAACGACCTGGTGCTAAACGTGGAGGTTGTTGTGGACTTTAAAAGCACACAGCCCCACTCCCCCATTACCCTGTCTGACACTCCCATCACGATGGTGGACTCTTGTCGCTTCCTGGGCACCACCATCACCCAGGACCTCAAGTGGGAACCCACCATCACCTTCACCACAAAAAAGGCCCAGCAGAGGATGTACTTCCTGAGGCAGCTGAAGATATTCAACCTAAAAGTAGTCGATGAGGCAGTTCTACACCGCAATCATCGAGTCCATCCTCACCTCCAGGATATTGAGGCGTGCAGGTCGGATCACGGCAGACCCGTTTCACCCAGAACAGTCTCTTCGAGTCACTCCCATCAGGCAGGAGGCTCAGATCCATTCGGACTAGAACCTCTTGTCGTGTGAAATCTGCAGCTACTAGGATTTATACAACAAACCCTCTTTAAATGAGGTTATGAAAAATGAATGACTTGTTTTAAAAGACATTGATATAAAATGATTTTTCTTGGACTGGTTGATGATGACTTACTGGAAAATTGCATAAAATTAGGAAAAAAAACATCTGATTTAAAGGTGTTACTTTGGAAGATGGTTTTCATAACTTATACAGAAGTCTTATCCATCAGCTATATTTTATATTATATTTCATGTTTTGCCGCAGGGCCAGGGCAGCTTCACACAGATGTCTGAAGTGTTTAAACTCAAACCACTTGTTTGTCCCAGTGTGTCTTTAATCTATAACACGTGTTTGATTCCAAGCCTTTCATCATTTGTCCGAAGTTCCCTGTGTCTGCTTTCAAATGCCTAATTAAAAGCCTGAACAAATACATTTTTAATGAAACGCGTGAGGTTAGTGGAATTTTCGACCTACAGAAAAAAAGGCACGATTTTCTTTGGATTCATCCATTACTGGAGTTCTGGTAATGATGGATAAGATTTCAAGATCAGGACTAAATGTAAATAAGAAATGTCCATTGCAAATGAAGACAAAATAAGAAACTTGAAGCACATTTTGAAATTCCACACAACTAAATGCAAACAGCTCCTTTAGAACCAGCAAAGCTTTTGACAAATCTTGTTGTATCACATAAACTCGATACCATTTAATCACAGACATCAAACACTGTTTAGCAGCTTTTCCAGTAAAGACATGTATCGAACATGAATGTTTAATTTTGATGTCAAAACAGTGAAAACTGAAGTTCTTTAACCAAGTCTGAAGCTTACTAAACAAAGCAGTTTTATTCTTAAAACGTGACGTGTGTGCAATCACGCGAGAAGCCTTGAAGACCTTCATATTGATGTGTAATTTCTGAGCGACTCACCAAGAGCTCATAAGCTTCATCGTCCCAATAGCTGCTGGCTAAAGTCAGAATAATCAGACAGCAGGAGGACTGGAAACCTGTGTAACTTGTTCTAAGGACAATTTTAATGTCACTGACATAAATGTTTGTAGTTCATAGTCACCTAAAGCTTCTGAAACCTCTAAGAAATCACAGAAAAGTATTGGTCCTAAGCACAACTAATGCTGATCTTGGCCAAGTGCATGCTGGGATATGAGAGAATAGATGTCCTGCCAGTGTGCATTAGTAGTCCAACAGGAGATGGGAACAGTTTTTCAAAGCTCTGTTTCTTTGACTGTGAAAGATGATTAACGTTAGTTTTTCTTGCATTAAAACAAAAGAAAGCATTACATATTAATGCTGAACTTTCCTAGAGAAATCAAGTGAACAGGAAAATCAAACACAAAGAAACAAAGATGAGTCTTTTCATGTTGTTTTACTGTTCTGCCGTTTAGCGTTTTTGCTGAGAGCCAAAGTTGTTGGAGAAAAAGGACAGGGTTGATGGGAACCTCCTTGAATTTAAGATGGGGACAAATGCTCTAAAAAAACAACCAATAGGTTCCTCAGGAGCTGCAGCAAACAGATTTACAGCAAATGTCTTGACTGTGTTGTGACAATTATATAGCAGAGTGTGGATAAGGAGGTACCGATTTCATGTGTTTAGTTTCCTGCTTTGCCCCTACTGGTTTAAAGTGGAACTACAACATAAATGATCATTGGCAATTCAGAAATAAATAAAGTTAAGACTTTGCTTGCTAATGTTTTAGGTGGTTTGAAACTGAAACCAATGAGTGTAAGCTGCACCAATGTTCACTCTGGATTCACCCCTGCCTAGTTCACACTTTTGCTCCAAAGACATTTCTTTCAGCCTTTTATTTCAAGGCTCCACCATTATGTCAACATAAAGCAAACTTCTCCTTGTGCTTTTTATTGAGAACCAGCCAACTTAAAAAGCTAACTACTAGCCTTCATCCTAGCGGTAAGCGGCAGTAAAGTAGGAAGAGACCTCTGTAGTGAACCGTCCCATGCCACTAAAGCATTAGGTGCAGTTTATGGCCAGCAGAGGGCTGCAGAGTGCTGTCCCATATGAATATGCTCAAGTTTACGGCTCAAGAACCACTGAACCAGTTAGAAAGCAATAAAGCGTTTAAGTCTTCAGTGTTGCTTACATAGCAAGAGTCACTTCAAGGCCAAGTTCATTGAAGAACTGTTTAGCATGCAGGACAAATGTGAAACTAGTCTAATACCCCTATGTCCTGCATTTGCTGCTAATAGAAAATAGACAGGGAAATGCTCGGATCACAAACGTTGCTCAGACCTACGTCACACTGTCATTCACTCACCCACCTTGGCTCGTGGCAGGGAAGGCTGTTGCTGATTTATCATCCAGGAGAGAGTAGAGCATGGCTAAGCTAGTAGAAGCTAACTATTAGCATGACCAACTCCACAACATGGCAGAAGTCCTTTAGGTGTGTGTTATTTGTGGAGATAAAAGGTAAATGTCTCAAAACAAACAGTCGGCGTCCTGCTGCTGCTGCTGTCCAATCAGAATTAAGATGTCCAAATATCAGGAAATAAGATTCCAAATTCTGCCCCCCTCTGCTCTGGCTCGCTTCTAGTTTTTGAAACGGGAGCGCCAGAGCTTTTCTTTGAAGATTGAGTCACAAGGCATTCCTTCATAGACCACTGCAAATGTATTGTAAGAACAAACAAGTGAACAAGCGAATTTCCCCACTGTGGGATCAATAAAGTCTATTCTATTCTAAATTAACATGGTCTTTAAACTTCAATGTGCTTTCAAAATCCAAACCGAGAGCGCTTTTGTAAATGACTCAGACTTGTGAGCAACAAACTCCTTCCTATACCATCATGCTCTACTTATCGGTTTGTTTACATTTTCTAACTGGGACAATGGAGGCACAAAATAGAAGTTAAAACAAATTTCAGGTTTAAGCTGTGTTGCAATAAAAAAAAAGCCCTACATTTTCTGGAAATGGGTTGACCAGCAGGTGCTGTGCTGTTTTCAGTTAAACCCGTGTGAGTCCAAAGGAGATTTGGCTGAACTGTTTGCAACACGAGAGTTTTACAGGGAGATGGAGGCTTCAGATCACACAGCGAAGCGGTGACAGATGTGTGTAAAGATGTTAATTAGAAAAGTGAAGTCCAAGAAGAAAATCAGGGAATGATGAGGCATCGGTTTTTCTTTAACGTGAATTTAAATAGGGACTGATGAAGGGATGGAAAGAAGAGCATTAGAAACAGAAGTGCGAAGAGATGAGTTGGTGTGGTTGAGTTTTAGTAGTTTGGTTTTTAAAGTAAAGACGATATTAAGCAAAAGATAAAAAATAGAGAATATGTGGATAAAGGAATTGTAAACTGCCATTAGTGAAGAAAAATGAGAGACAAAAGGAGAAAGAAATGTTGAAATGGAGGCAAACTGAGGGTGAGGCTCAGCGTTTGATGAGGTAACATCCTTTGCTGTGTTTTGATTGGCTCAAGAGGGAGGGTCCAGTAACAGGAATTGTGTTAGCTGCTCTGAAACCACAAAGAGATGCTTTAAATCTCTAAATGCAAGAGAGAAAAAATTAAAAGTTGGTGAGAGTAAAAACAGATGATGTAATGGTGAACAAAAGTTAGCCAAGAGAAGAAGAAGCAATCCTTATCTAACTTTTTATCTAGTTATCACATTCCCATGTGAGTTATAGTTTGAGCTGCAAGAGGAAATTATCATCTCTGAGGAGCGGGAACCATTTGGCAGGATATTCCAGGATTAAATCTGTCATCACTTATCTGTCCTGCAGTGTGTCTGCCAGTAAGAATCCATGCAAGTTTAAACAATGACAGCAAAGTCTGCTGAGGTCAAAAAGCCGTGAATCCATCCCTTCGAAAGGAGTTACTAAGAAAATTGATGTGGATGGCATTAAAATAAAGTGTTTTCATTCTTCACCTTCATAGTCAATGCTTAGATATAAGATTATTCTATTGAATAAATAAATAACTTATAAAGTTTTAAGGGTTAACACACAATTATAGATTTAATTTCTGCTCTGGTGAGCACAATAAAAACAATGTAAGGGAGAAAAAATAATAAAAAGTTTAAAAAAAAAACATTGAGTAGGATGATCTGGAGGAGGTGTGATGGGAGTGGTGAGAAGACCTGAGACGGCTTTTTTGTGCATGCAGCAGATTCCTGAAATACTTGACACTGCAATAATATACAGCCGAGCTCTAATGATACCCTGGGAAGTCTGCCGGTGGTGTAATGAGTCTAATGAAACGGTGAGAGTGTGTTTGGGTGTCAGAGCTCAAGAAAATAAAACGTCAATGAGCAATATTTACAGAAACTGAGTTTTGTCAGCTCAGAGGTGAAAAGATGTGACTGACGCAGAGATTTATTTATTCATGGTGTGTGTGTGTGTGTGTGTGTGTGTGTGTGTGTGTGTGTGTGTGTGTGTGTGTGTGCGTGTGTGTGTGTGTGTGTGTGTGTGCGTGCGTGCGTGTGTGTGTGTGTGTGTGTGTGTGTGTGTGTGTCTTCCATGCATTTGGGGTGCAGGAGGTCTAATAGGCTTCAGATGTGTCCTTCTCTCCTACTGAGCCAACAATAACACAGATACCGATCATGCATGTGTGTGTGCAGATATATGCATGAGCATAAACCCGCCTGCAGTTTAAGCAGGCTTACCCTGTGAATCTGCCCAATTTGTATATTAGAGATGTCAGTTTATGATTAAGGGGCGTCTTTTGTTACTCATTGACTTCTCAAGTTGTGTTCTTGTTTGATTAAACTAGTATTTTTACACAGATGTGGACATTAAATCTATCATAACCCATATGTTTTAGACACATTAATTGAATAATGAAGGTAATAACCTGACATGTTTTGTGTCATGCCAGCTCATTCTCAGAGTTAAAGGTTTATATAGAAGTGCTTAATAAAGCATAATAACTGTCAAGCTTTAAATAATAAATATTTACTGGAAAATGTTTTCAGCAATACAAATTTAGCCCTTAAACAAACAAATTTTTAAAGTTATTTTGTTACATTTTGAATCCACTACTTTAGCCTAAAGCTTAAAGGAGACAATGTGCAAAACTCACCTTTTGCATGTTATTTTTCTACTAAGTGGGTCACCACTGCCTCTATAAACACCCCAAATGTGGAAAAAATAAGTCCGTTTTCTGCTAGTGTTTATTTTTTAGGAATTTTGTGCCTAAAACAAACAGTGTCCAAAGACTCCAAGTTTGTGATGTCACAACAGGGGTCCACCTCTCTCGTGCAAGAGGGCTGCTGCTGCTGCTGGAGTATTAGCTCTACTCTGAGCCCTCCCAGATATCGGAGCTTCTCTGCAGATAGCAGCCTGAGCAAGGGTATGGGAGGGCGTGGTCAACTCCAGCTTGTTGTCTTAAAGTGACAGAGCACTAAAATGACTCCTTACTGAAAATTTAAAGAATAAAACTGCAGAAATCACTTGATGTGAGATGGATTTAGAGCAAAACAGTTTGAGTGAGTTTGATATCAGCCATCGACCAAGTATTATAACTCATAAATAAATTCATAGATGTCAGCTTTAAGTTGTAGCAGATGCAACTTATTTTTTTACATTTACGTGTTTTACTCTTTAAGAAAACAACATATAACAATACATTTGAAATGATAGAAGTAGGGGTCAAACAGCATTCTGAAAATGAAAATGATGTTCACACAGAGGCAGAAAACACAATTAGAAAACAGCAAAACATTTATCATGTAGACATTTCATCGGTTTGCTTTGTTAATAATACTGATTTGTATCAGGAACAGTGGAGGTTACGTTAAGGTCTGAATAACAAAGTAAACCTCTGGAGACAATTGACTCTAAGTAAGGAAATTATTATTCCTCCCATGAATGCTAGAAGATCCATCAAACTCTGGATTGTCGAGGCAGTCACGGCTGCACAAACGGGACCTTCCTGTTGGAGTCAAAAACTGTAGGAACACTAAACCTGGCATAAGCCTCATGCTCTTTGACTCTGGTTAAATGCGACTTTTTGACTGCAATAAAGAAAAAATATGCACAAAATTTCATTTGAAAGCATATTTCCCACATCTTCCCAATGGGACAACAGTAGCTCAGGAGCAGGTTTTCCAGTAATTGGAAGGTTGCAGGTTTGATCCTGGCTCTGGCCAGAGATTGCTGCTGTTGTGTCCTTGGGCAAGACACTTAACCTGCTTTGCCTGCTAGTGGTGGTCAGAGGGACCAATGGTGCCAGTGTTCGGCAGGCCTTGCCTCTGTCAGTGTGCCCCAGGGCAGCTGTAGCTACATCGAAGCTCTTCCCCACCAGCGTGTGAATTACTGAGTGTGTTGTGAAGCGCCTTGGGGGGTTACCGTTTCACACAGAGTAGGAGCTGGACTGATTGTGCTCTGAGGCTGTGTTGCAGTGATGCATCTAAACGTTTCTTCATTGAAGATGATGCAAAAAAAGGGCTTACATATGTTGTTCTAATCTTTGAAACTAACATTTTGCATAATTTCATGCAGTGTCACAAGATCCTACGTGATCTCTTAGCAACTGGATTTGTGGATGATAATTCAGTCTTTTACACCGAATGTCTCCTTTTGTTCTCAACGTACATCTAGTGATTCATGCAGTGTTTTGCGAATAAGCACATGCATTCATTTTTCAGCTTTTTGGTGGCACGTGATAATTAAATAAAATGTATCATTGCCTCTAAGGAACATTTGGGAAATTTGTTCATCTTTTACTTGGTCAATATTTCACTAAACTAGTGAGGGGAACCAGTTGGGATCATTGGCACCAACAACACAAACGGGGAGCTGATTAGAGGGAGGGGTCAGGGTCTTGTGAGACCTTGATGGCCTCATCAGTGACTCGAAGAAAGGTCCAGTTGTTCCAACTAGACCTTCAAGTACACCAGAGGTTCTTACCACAGATGCCCCCCCCCCCCCCCCCCAAAAAAAAGAGAACCTGAAAACAGCTATGGCTCCTTCGAGGAAAACTCTGTGAGCAGCGTTTGGTTTCTCATATCTATTCATCTTCCAGTGGGATCTGTGCAAAAAAAAAAAAAAGTCTAGACTGGAAACAGAAAGATTGATATTCTACTCTACATGCTGTCTGGAGCCCCTGGAGACCTTGAACTTCATGATCTTTGACGGTTAGAGGAAGTCACAACACTGTAAAAACACTGACCGAAATCTCAAATATATCAACTTCCAGCAAATTGATAAAAAATAATTAGAATAAAGCTTTTCTGAATTAAAATTAGCTGAGAAAACATTTCCAACTGCATTGGTGCAGAACAAAAGTCTCTGGAGTCATTCTTTGTTCATATGACTCTTTGAGTCTTATAGACTGATTACGTTTCATTGGTTGTGAGATAGAGCTATCGTGTTAGCTCCCAGGTCGAGTAAAAAATAAACAGCGGCAGTCAATAAGATGTCCACATGTCTCTCATCAGTGTGACAGCCACATCTGTAGGCTCACTAAGCAGAGCGTGCATTAAAAGATTGCACCAACATCCTTGCAGTTGTTGTGGCTGTTTGGTGCAAACACAGAAGTTCAACACGATGGGCCCAGATGCTTCGATTTGGCACATTTGATGTTTGTCGATGCAGCCTCGACCCACTGCCTGCAGGGAAATGATACACGTTGAAGACAGATGTTGCTCTATGGATGCTGTCAGGACTTTTCAGCAGTGGTCTGTGGGCACAGGATGGATAAAAAAAAAGGCAAAACGGAAAAAGATCAAGTTTCAAAAGATCAAGGCAGGAAGACAGACTGACGCGAGAGATGAAACCGAAGATTTAAAAAGGACTTTGAGAGGAAAACTAATGAGAGAGGACTTGAAAGATGAATAAACGGAGCATGATGGAGAGCAGAGAAAGGTTAAAAAGATAGATGGATGTGAGGTGCAGATGAATAGTCAGCAGGAGACGGAGTGAGGTGAAGTTTCCACAGCGAAGTGATGAGCTGCTAGAGTGATAACAAGCTGCAGATGGAAGCTGTTGGCTCACCTCTGTGTTTGGCTGTTTTTAGTGTCTGTGTGTAACGTCAGTTTATGTGCTTGCATTTTTGTTTTGGTCTGAGGGAAATATGTGTATATAAGTGAGTGATTTAAAGGCAGAGGGGAGGAGACGAAGGCATCACACGGGGATCTGTTTATGGGTCTGAATTCTGTTTGTGAATGAGTAAACTCCGTAAACCCGATTAGACTAGTTCAAAATCCTGATCTTGGTGTTGCCGATCAGACGGTAAAATCTCCTTTACTGAGGTATTATTCATTAACATAAACGTAAAAAAAAATCACTCCAAATGTGTTAAGCATCTGATTTGCATTCCTCTGATGTAACACAGGAGAGAATGAATTGATCAAACAGTTGATGTGGAAAAGAAAATCTCCAGGTTTCAGAAGTTAATGTTGAAGCATCAAAGGCTTCTGCTGTCTGAAGCAATTCTGACTGTGGTCCTTCCAGAGGAACGTGCGTTCGCCTATAAAAACTCATCTGAATTGAACATTTTGAGTCTGAATTCAATGTTCTCTGTGCCTTTTTATACTTTCAGGTTCTTTTTGTAGAAACAAAAATGTTCATTATGGTATATGAGATTTAACATCCAGCTATAGGACATCTTTCTCAGGTCGTCGAAACCAAGATGCTTCAATGTAAATATGCATTTACTGTCAACATAACACTGTTTGTTAACAACGCTACTCTTTACATTCAAGCAGCAAGGTTTAGTGGAACCAGTTGACATAACTTGGTTAAATAAAATCAACATTTCATGTCTTACAGTGTAGATAAATTGTCACATGGTCATATAAGATCTTGTGAATTTTCTTTTTGACTATATAATCGTTTGACAATGATTATTGCATTAAACAGACCTGGTGTACAGATTTCTACCAAAGGGATGGATGGAATAATCACTCTGGTGCCTTTGCCAAGAACAGAAGATGGTTGTATTCTCATGTCATTAAAATTCCAAAGGAAGTTCAGGATTTTTGTCCCAAATGCAAAGTTCTGATCTCGAGTCATAAACTCTCACTTCAACGTGACCACAAAGAACAGAATTATACGATTCTGAGGATACGGATGCACTTTTTTGTCTTTCTGGGATCAGAAAGCTCCTTATTGAGATGCGTGTATGGAGTCATGCTAATGCCAACCTTCTGGACGGATGTGAGATCCGTATGGACTAAAACAGTGAATGGTACTAGTCATTATCCACCATAGGAACAAACTGAACGAAGTGACACACACAGTTTGAGCTAGCAGGAAGAATCGGACTCAGAGTGGGGTGACATGCGGGTCAGTTTAGCAACTGCAGCGGATTCTACAGGAATCTGGTTTGGAATGCTCCTATACGTGTCACAGTACTGCTATGATGATGATGATGATGATGATGATGATAAGGCAGTAGCTCATGGCTGAAGTGGGTTGTCCAGTAATCGGAGGGTTGAGGATTGATCCCAGCTCCTGCTACACATTGCTGCTGCTGTGTCCTTGGGAAAGACACTCAACTTACATTGCCTGGTCAGAGGGACCGGTGGCACATGGGCAGCTGTGGCTACATAGCAGCTTATCACCACCAGTGTGTGAATGGAAGTGGATAAATGATGGATTGTGTAAAGCACATTAGTCATTAGTCAGGCCTGGGGTTGGGGCCCGTGAGCGAGCGCCTGGTGGCCGGGCTTTCGCCCATGGGGCCCGGCCGGGCCCAGCCCGAACCGGATACATGGGCTCGTCCAACTGTGGACCCACCACCCGCAGGAGGAACATGAAGGGTCCGGTGCAATGCGAATCGGGTGGCAGACCAAGGCGGGAGCCTTGGCGGTCCAATCCCCGGACAAGAAAACTAGTTTTTGGGACATGGAACGTCACCTCGCTGGCGGGGAAGGAGCCGGAGCTTGTGGCAGAGGTTGAGCGGTACCGGCTAGATATAGTCGGACTCACCTCGACACATTGCATTGGCTCTGGAACCCGAGACCTGGAGAGGGGTTGGACACTCTACTTTGCTGGAGTTGCTCCGGGTGAGAGGCGGAGGGCTGGGGTTGGCTTTTTGTTAGCCCCGAGACTCTCTGCCTGTGTGTTGGGGTTTACCCCGGGGGACAAGAGGGTAGCTTCCTTGCGCCTTCGGGTCGGGGAACGGGTCCTGACTGTTGTTTGTGCTTATGGGCCAAATATCAGTTCAGAGTACCCACCCTTTTTGGAGTCCCTGGGACGAGTGCTAGATAGTGCTCCATCAGGGGACTCCATTGTCCTGCTGGGGGACTTCAATGCTCACGTGGGCAATGACAGCTTGACCTGGAGGGGTGTGATTGGGAGGAACGGCCCACCTAATCAGAACTCGAGCGGTGTTTTGTTATTGGACTTCTGTGCAAGCCGCAGTTTGGCCATAACGAACACCATGTTCGAACATAAGGATGCCCACCGGTACACTTGGTACCAGGGCAGCCTAGGTCACAGGTCGATGATAGATTTTGTAGTCGTATCATCTGACCTGCGGCCGTATGTTTTGGACACCCGAGTGAAGAGAGGGGCAGAGCTGTCAACTGATCACCACCTGGTGGTGAGTTGGATCAGATGGCAAGGGAACATGCCGCGTAGACCTGGCAGACCCAAACGCATAGTGAGGGTCTGCTGGGAACGCCTGGCAGAAGAACCTGTCAAGACGGTCTTCAACTCCCACCTCCGGCAGAGCTTTGACCACGTCCCGAGAGCAGTGGGGGACATTGAGTCCGAGTGGGCCTTGTTCCACTCTGCGATTGTCGAGGCGGCTGTTGCTAGCTGTGGTCTTAAGGTGGCCGGTGCCAGTCGTGGTGGCAACCCCCGTACCCGCTGGTGGACACCAGAGGTTCGGGGAGCCGTCAGGCTGAAGAAGGAGGCCTACAGGGCGTGGCTGGTCTGTGGGTCTCCGGAGGCAGCAGACAGGTACCGGATAGCCAAGCGGGGTGCAGCAGTGGCAGTTGCCGAGGCAAAATCTCGGGCGTGGGAGGAGTTTGGTGAGGCCATGGAGAAAGACTATCGATCGGCTCCAAAGAGGTTCTGGCAAACTGTCCGGCGCCTCAGGAGAGGAAGGCAGCAACTCGCTCACACTGTTTACAGTGGGGATGGGGAGCTGCTGACGTCAACTGAGGCTATAGTCGGACGGTGGAAGGAATACTTTGAGGAGCTCCTCAATCCCACCAATGCGCATTCCGAGGAGGAACCAGAGCTGGGAGGCCTGGGGATGGACTGTCCGATCTCGGGGGCAGAAGTTGCTGAGGTAGTCAAACAACTACACAGCGGCGGAGCCCCGGGGGCGGATGAGGTTCGTCCTGGGTATCTCAAGGCTATGGATGTTGTAGGGCTGTCATGGTTGACACGTCTCTACAACATTGCGTGGTCATCGGGGGCAGTTACTAGGGAGTGGCAGACCGGGGTGGTGGTCCCCATCTTTAAGAAGGGTGACCTGAGGGTGTGTTCCAACTATAGGGGGATCACACTCGTCAGCCTCCCTGGAAAGGTCTACTCCAAGGTACTGGAGAGGAGGGTCCGATCGATAGTTGAATCTCAGATAGAGGAGGAGCAATGTGGTTTTCGTCCTGGCCGTGGAACTGTGGACCAGCTCTGTACCCTTGCAAGGGTGATGGAGGGGGCATGGGAGTTTGCCCAACCAATCCACATGTGCTTTGTGGATTTGGAGAAGGCTTATGACCGTGTCCCCAGGGGCACCCTGTGGGGGACGCTCCAGGAGTATGGGGTGGGTGGCTTTCTGTTAAGGGCCATTCAGTCCCTTTACCAGAGGAGCGTGAGTTTGGTCCGCATAGCCGGTAGTAAGTCGGACCTGTTCCCAGTGAGGGTTGGACTCCGCCAGGGCTGCCCTTTGTCACCGGTTCTGTTCATCACTTTTATGGACAGAATTTCTAGACGCAGCCGTGGTGTGGAGTGTGTCGAGTTTGGTGGCAGGAGAATCTCGTCTCTGCTTTTTGCGGATGATGTGGTCCTCCTAGCTTCATCCAGCTCTGACCTTCAGCTCTTGCTGGGTAGGTTCGCGGCCGAATGTGAAGCGGCTGGGATGAGGATCAGCACCTCCAAATCTGAGACCATGGTTCTCGACCGGAAAAGGGTGACTTGCCACCTCCGGGTCAGGGGAGAGGTCCTACCTCAAGTGGAGGAGTTTAAGTATCTCGGGGTCTTGTTCACGAGTGAGGGTAGGAGGGATCGGGAGATCGACAGGCGGATTGGTTCGGCGTCTGCAGTGATGCGGACGCTGAGCCGATCTGTCGTGGGGAAGAGGGAGCTGAGCCAGAAAGCCAGGCTCTCGATTTACCGGTCGATCTACGTCCCAATCCTCACCTATGGTCATGAGCTTTGGGTAATGACCGAAAGAACGAGATCGCGGATACAAGCGGCCGAAATGAGTTTCCTCCGTAGGGTGGCCGGGCTCAGCCTTAGAGATAGGGTGAGGAGCTCGGACATTCGGGAGGGACTCGGAGTAGAACCGCTGCTCCTCCGGATCGAAAGGAGCCAGTTGAGGTGGTTTGGGCATCTGGTCAGGATGCCTCCTGGACACCTCCCCGGGGAGGTGTTTCGGGCATGTCCTGCCGGCAGAAGGCCCCCGGGTCGACCCAGGACACGTTGGAGAGGTTACATCTCCAATCTGGTCCGGGAACGCCTTGGGGTCCTGCCGGAGGAGCTGGTGGACAAGGCCGGGGAGAGGACGGCCTGGAGCTCCCTGGTTGGGATGCTGCCCCCGCGACCCGGACCCGGAAAAGCGGAGGAAGACGAAGACGAAGACATTAGTCATCTGGCTCTGAAAGGAGCTAGACAAGAGCAGGTCAGTTTTCATTTAATGACAAATAAAAACCAAAGTAAAACAAGAAAGAAGCTAAAAGCTGCTAATATTTAAAGTTAGTTTATTTTAAGTAATTTGGGATTAACCCTAAATTCATCAGAATATTCTGAACAACAGCTGGGATTTAGTCTTGCGATCGTCTGCACATTTTTCAGTATTTGTGAGATATTTTCTGGATGATCGTCATGGATATTTTCTGGATCATTTCTGGTTCTTCATTTGTTCAGAAAATGTTTTACATTCATAAAAAGTGCAAATCTGCTAAGTGTTGATTTTCAAAGTTGCTAATGCAAATGGATTCATGAATGAATGAATGAATTACTGTTACTTGATTTAGAGGGACAGTGTGCATTAATACACATTTTACTATGCAAATGTTTCCAGTTATAGCCAAGAGGCTAATTTCCATTGGTAGTCCCCCGCATGAAGGTGGAAAGTTTTTCACACACTATTTTTGGGCATGCAGAAATGTGACGGATCAGCGACTCTACTCTGATGCAAAGTAGATGGAGTGTCTCTCCTTTGTCTTTTACATCATTTCTGATTTGCCCTCCATCCATAAAACCATCAGCCATCATTTTGTGTCCGCCTTTCTGTTCATTCCTGCTCATTATTTTCTGACTTGTAACAACGTTACCACTCTCCAGCTTTAATGTTGTATGAGTTGGACAAACTCTTTCTCCTCTCTGGAAACTCCAGATGCTGTCCTGCTTCCTCATTATTGCCTTGCCACCAGCGACACCGTTTTCTGTCTCACTTACTGAACTCCTTCTCCTAATGCTGTCTATTTAGGATTTTTCTTACAAACACTAGATGAACTCGAATGCAGGTCTCGGTGGAATCTCGTGTTTCTTGAAGGTTTTTGTTTAATTCTGGTTTTGATTCAGCTGCTGGAAAGAAAATCTTAAAGATAAGCTTTTGAAGGTTTTTTTTAACATTCTTCTAATGAGGATAATTTAGAGGAAGTTGTGTTTGAAGAACAAACATGTTTTGGATGAATCAGAAGTTCATTTATAGTCGTATTTTATTTAGTGAGAACTGGTCATTTTTTTCTTAAAATCCAGAATTTGGATTTTGTTTAACAAAATAAAAGCTGGTAAAAATAAGTGAATTAGTTTCTTCAGTAACATAATTTATTAAGTGATCTAAAAGAAGCAGAAGTTATTGACAGATAAAATCAGTTTTAACAAATCATCTAAATCTAGAGTTTATGTGAGATATGTATGGTGATGTCTTCTAAAAACAGATCAGATGTTTGTGATCCTGCCAGTGATGGACAAGGTTTCAGGAGCTTCCTCTGTCGCTACTCTCCCCGAGTGGTGAGTGACTCGAGCCCGTTTCTCACCATCTTCGTGTTTCCACGCTTGTCTGTGAGTCAACCGAGATGTGTGACAGATGAGTGTTGAGAGACAGGCGGGAAGCCGATTCAGCCCAGCGACTCCTTCCAGATTTTGGCATGCCGACGACGTCTTCTCTCACACGTTATTTCTCTCCTCATCTCATCACTTTGACAGAAAGAACGAAACTATGTGCTAGAGGAGAAGAAACAGGACAAAAAGGGGAACGCAGATTTAAGAGATGTTTGTGTTAGAGAACATTCTGGGAGTCTGAGAGCCTGAGAGGGAATGTGTGTGTGTGTGTGTGTGTGTGTGTGTGTGTGTGTGTGTGTGTGTGTGTGTGTGTGTGTGTGTGTGTGTGTGTGTGTGTAGGATTTAGAGTAGAAACCCTGTGTCTTTATGAACTTAAAGTCAACCTGGTCTCCTGCAGAGCTGCTGCCTGATCACCGTGGAAACGGTACCTAATGACTTTGGGTAGATTATTAACCATTTTCTGTATATTTTGGTTTTATTTTCTTGAAGCCAATGCTGAACATTTTCTCTTTCTGCTGCTTTTTTGGGTAAAACAGGAAAATAGTGGAAGAAAAGTAAATGTGTGGAACACTGAAAAATGTTTTTTAAGTCTTATTCCTGATTATAATCGGTCATCCTGAGTTTTTCATGCAGGCTGAATATGAAAATGGTATCGTACACCTATCATCTGCAGGAGCTTCTGATAGAAAATAGACTGCGAAACTCTAACGTCTTAGCTGGTAGAAGCTAACCATTAGCATTAGCAACTCCACAACATGGCAGAACTCCTTTAGTCTTGAGTTATTTATGGAGATAAAACATCAACGTTGCAGAACAAACAGTCAGTGGTAGAGTTGTTTTGCTGTTAGCCAATCAGAGGCGAGATGTCCAAATATCAGGAAATTAGACTCATAAACCTGTTGTCTGATGTTACCACTCCTCTGTCTGATTTCTCTGTGCTGAAACAGGAGCATCTGAGCTTTTCTTCCTGCTACAAGCTGAGAAGCTCCATTTGTGATGTCACAAATGGGTACTTCCTGAAACAGCATGTTTTAGGCGCATAATGGCTCAAATCAAACACTGAGACAATAGATGGACTTTTTTTTGTACATTTGAAGTGTTTTTAGAGACTGTAGAGACCCACATAGCAGCACAGAAGGATCCAAAAGGTGAGTCTGCATAATATGTCCCCTCTAAATTCAGTCTGCTTAGGGAATCCAGGAAGCAGCTGAAATCTTTTTAGATTCACAAGAGAAAATAAATAACAATAAAGGAATCCATCTAGCTTGCTTCAAGCTATGTTGATAGGAGCAATACGCTCAGCTCCATCCGATTAACTGTGTGCAAAGATGATTTATTTCCAGGGGGACTTTGGATAAGATTTAATACCAGGAAGGGTTCATAATTCTTGTATTAAGCATTACGGAGGCAGCATTCTTCTACATGAAGCTTTGAATTAGCTTGGCTAGTGCAGAATGTCACACATTGCCTGACATAATTTTATTACGGAGGTCATTAATTGTAGGTTTTAAAGCAACAACCTCAGCAACACCAATATGACATTTAATTACAGGTCCCTAAAAGGTTGCCATAGAGCAAAAGTAAAAAAAAAAAAAATTTAAACAACATATTTTTTCTCTGTTTAGTAAGTATTCAGACCTTTCTTATCAATCCTTTTCAAGAAAGTTGGAAAGTTTTTCTAGTGACATTGTGTTTGTGCAGGAGTCCTCTGCCCAGCTGAAGCTACAGTGGGAACATTTAACCTCTCTTTATCCTCACTGCAAATTCATAAATCCACCACCGGTGAATGTTTAGTTTTGAAACGCATTAAAATGTTATTTTTCTCTACATTTGGTCTTTCCAGTGATGAGTCTTCTACACTGTCCATTACAATTAGACATGCGTGGTCTATCTCTGAACTATGTCTATGCTCTCAGGACATTGTTAATCTTATCTCAATACTTTTAGTAGGTTTCTATTTTAAGTCTGTTATTTTTCTCCCTCTTGCTGCAGATCTGGTGTCTACAAACAGATCATCCATCTTCAACGGTCATGATGGCCAGCTCTCTCTTAGCGCCATCTTTCTTGATGAGTACCGTGATCGGCTTTTCCTGGGAGGGAAAGATGTCCTCTACTCTCTCATGCTGGGTCCTGTCAGCAGTGAGTCCAAAGAGGTGAGATTTTAGTGGATACTAAAACTATTCATGTAAAACTATAAACATACTTTGTACTTTTGCAAAGGTTAATAGTTGATGGTCAAAAATTGGGCATTGCATTGCATATTTTCTTACACACTGCATGCATTTTTATGCAAGTGACTGATATTGTGCAAGTGGTGATGACATATATGACATGCTACACATTTACTTTTTTTCCTCCAAAATTTTCCTTCAGCCAAACATCTGTTTAAGTCTAGTCTGCCATAAACCATGCACAGATGGGGGGTGCAGTCATGAAACTTGAATTGACACTTTATTATAACAACTGTTGCATCATTGGTTAAATGTGGAAAAGATTAAATGCAGTTCAATAAAACAAATCAATTTCCAGAAAAAGAACAATGAATGTTCATCCCTTTTTAAAAGTAAATGTATGACTGTTAGCCAATGGTTACCTACTCAGTTGGCCTGAATACATACAGTAAACTAGATCCTTTCCCTTTGCATCTCTTCGCCTACCGTGCATGAAAGACAAAAACAAATCCGACTCCACGTTGAGTTTTAGACCAGATCTTTGCCTCTGTCAGTTCGCCCCAGGGCAGCTGCGGCTACATCGTAGCTCATCACCATCAGTGTGTGAATGTGTGATTGATACACTGTAGTATAAAGCGCTTTGGAGTCCTTACTCGGAGAGACGCTATACAAGAGCGGGTCATTTAACATTTCATCTTTTTGTTGTGAGGAGTAATTGAAAACCACAAAACTGCCCTTCAAACTAAATGTAGATAAAACTGATGAGTCATAAGTTTAAACATGCAAATTGCTACTGAAGTGGAAAGTTTTGGCTCAGAGTAAAAAACTTTTTATAAATATCATTATAAAACTTTAAAAGTATTCAAGTTATTGTACGAAGCATTCTAATGCACTGTTTAGCAAAAATCAATAACGGTCAACATTTGCACGTAAATGTAGTTGTTTTATCTCCACCACTCTGAGAGAAAAAAAAAAACAGTGTTATAGCAGCAGAGTGAATCTTGGTGTTAAAATACCTTTTTCCACAGTGCATTAATTCAGCCAGCCCACACTCAGCTTGGGCGGTAACAACAAGGGAACAATTTATACTTCACATTAGATTTTAATCCATATTTAATGTAATTTATTACAGGGAGTAGTGGCAGGGTTTTAGTCTGATTAATGCTTTTAGTGAGCTATTATACCTCCTATCATTGCATGTTTATTCAAAGATTTGTCGGGAGGGAAATAAGTGAGCTTAAATTCAATTTGTATTTTATTTCACCAACGTGCAATTTCAGAATGCTTCAGGAAAGAAAGACATATCCTTCCTGAACATTACTCTAACATATAAAGGCACTCTGTGTTCCAAAAACGTGGTTTGTACCCAACAAAAATAATGTTTCAGAGCTTATATCCCCAGTGCAGTCCAGCTAGGTGCATAAAGAACAGAATAAGTGTGTGTGTGTGTGTGTGTGTGTGTGTGTGTGTGTGCTTCCTTCCTTCCTTTCATATTGATGTGTATTGTCTCACCTAATCCTCTATCCCTCAGATTTAGTGGATTTTGAGGCAGATTATCCATGTTTCAGTTGAATTCTGTTAGTTTTTCTCTGTTAAATCATTGTTAGTTGAAGCACGTATAGCTTTTGTAGTACAACGCATCATTAAAATCAAATGGTTTGAGTGCCGATGGTGTATTATTTAAAATAACATGCTGACGTCATTGAGATGTTTATTAACTAGCCAAAGGGATAAAACATAGAAGTTGAAGCCAAAAAGAACAAAAATGCCATCTGATGGCATGGCTGCTGTATACATTTTAAGTCCAGCTCCCTGTCCAAATGTTTCCCTACTTGCTTGTATAAATCTGTGATATTCCATTACTTACAGTTAACCCACAAAACTAATAAAACACAAAATTAGCTCACTATAACTATTCTATATAATAAGGATTTCTCCATGCCAGAAGACAAACAAATTTAAATGGTCTTTAAAACTCCATCTTCGATTACTAAATGCATTTCCTTACGTTTGTTTTTCAGCCTGAAAGTAGGATTAGATGTTGCAGAGGTTTCATGTATTTCTTCATATTCAAACTCGTTTGTTTGGGTTTGGTTACCCTCTGAATGGTTCGAGCAGCGTTGTCTTAGTGATGGTGGAGATGGCATCCAGGCCAGCTTGTTTAGTGTTTCCTAACACCAGAAAGAGTGATCCCTTTTGGCCTGTAAAGAAGAAGTTGTTGATAAGTGGAGAGCATGTGTTGAAATGTAATGTTTCTCTTTGGTAGACTCTTTTTGTTCAATCGTCTTAGTGTTCCACTTCAGTCGTACAAATTTGTACAATCTTCGTGTGAGGACCAAAACTAGGAGGTAAAATTTGTACAATGAATTTATCATTTGCACTGAAGTAAACGTTAGGATTCAGTCTTCATTAAACGTTTGATTAGAAGTGTATTTAGTGATGTGTGAGGATAGTTGTAAAGTCCCTGACACCAGTCAGTCAGTGACTTGATGCAATTTGCTGGGTTCCTTATATAGGAAACTTTTTTCTGATTGGCTTAACAAACTGACCTGTATTGGAATGTTAAATGTGTGAAGTGCCTTGAGACGACTCTTGTTGTGATTTTTATGCTATAGAAATAAACTTGAATTGAACTGAAGTGAATTGAATGCTCTCTGAGAAAATAGATGGCAAAAAATTCAGATATACCTTTCTAAACAAGCTTTTAGTTTAAATGTTCAAAGTGCTGTGTTGGATTAGATCTCTTTCAGACTTCATGTGATGAATTCCAGATCTTCTGTTCCTTCCCAAGCTGTCATTTGTTTACATGTACAGATTAAAATCAAAAGACAACATGTGTTGGCGAGTGCTGTTTACTTCTCTTCTTAGAAAGGCATCTTTGCAGTGTAAATAGATGCTTAAATATCAAAGAAAACCTTGACGCAAGATGACACATTTGTGACGTCAGTTTCCTGTGACAGAATAAAACAGTTTACCTAAATCGTAATCAAAAGCAGCAGGTGGACAACACGTTCATGCTGATGTTTGGACAATAGGAAACATTTAGTAAAAACAAAACTATTTTGAGACAGTTTTGGGTTAGAGCTGGGTTTATTAGTATTTTGGTAAAGCATGTAAGGTCAGGGCTGCCATGTATAGGGGGTCCATATGGAATATATATGGGCAATCAGTATGGGTTCCAAAATGTTTTTGGTGGCTCCACAGGGGGGTGCCCTCATAGATATTGATGGGCCCTGCGTGGGTTTTCAGAGGGACCCAGGTGGGTTGACTTATACATGGGCCCATTAAATTCTTTCTGGGCAACCCCCTATGGGGCCACCATGAAACATTGTGGAACCCATACTGATTGTCCATGTATATTCCATATGGGGCCCACCTATGTATGCTGGCTGATGAAGGAGAAATATTTTCTCTCTTCTTGGCTGGGCTGATGGTGACTAGCAGCGCTGTAAAGGTGGCGCGCCTCACGACAGTGATGCACATCCTTTGCACATTTAGAGAGAATGCATCCTTTTGTGCTAAACAGGCTCCTCGTGGGGCGCATGTTACACGTCTCGAAGGGCGGCGCTAGGAGGAAAAGAGGATGGCTGGTGTTTACTTGGACACAGGGAGAGGTTCTTTTTCAGAAATCTGAGTTTTCGACAAGTAAATGACAGGAAAATCTAGTGGTATGCACCATGCTCTAGAAAAAAGTCCAGATATGCTGAGAGGTCCAAATAAGAAGTGGCGGTACTGCGCACCGCTGCGTGCCAGCCCATAAAGCACCAATCAAACGGCTTCCTGTCTGTTGTGGATCTTTTATAAGGGTTATGGTCTGGTTATCCAGACAAAGCTAGACTTGTTAACAGTTCAACTGAAGACTAAGAATACAATGTTGGCTACTAAATATCAAAGATCTTTGTGGCTCCTCATGTAAAAAATCTGAAGCTGGTGGTGGATTTGGGCAGACACAGGCTCTCTGCATCGGTACTGGTAAAAATCCATGGAACAGATTTTGGAGCTAGACTGGAGCCACAACACCGATGCTCTTTTCAAGCTCAGTGCAGACTCTACCTGCTGAGTAGGCTGAGGTCCTTTGGAGGGCAGGGGCACCTTTAAAGACCTTCTTTCTCTCTGTTTGTTGAGGATGTGGCTTATCTAAACCTACATACATGGGTTTATAATTTGACTTCTTACAAACTGTAGTAGTTGGCGTTTAGAAATGTGTGAAGGAAATGGTTTCTATCATTTTCATGGCTACATGATAAATTTAATCTTCCCCAGTCTCAATAAAACAATGTTTAAGTTCAGTAAAATTCATAATTGTTGCCGTGTGGATTACATAGCTGGACTACAGCAGGAATACAACACCACATGAACTCCAGTGGACTCACCAGGTGGTTTCTGCATTGGTTAGACACAGTTTAGTGTCGTCTGTCAATCAGATGGTCGGCAATTTGCTCCCAGCTTTCCCCACCCTCAGGGAAGCTGAGCTCCATGTGAGTGTGTGTGCTGATGAGTGAATGTGAACTGTGGTGTATCTTTTTACTAAATGTAATTATATGTATTTACAGTGAGTGTGGTACTTCTCGGGTAACCCAAAGACGTGAGGCACAGCAGCAAAATGTCTCCCACAGGACCCCCCACCCCCTCCAGATTAAAGTTTCAGGGTTTTCTGTGTTTAAACTCTTGTGAATTGTGATGCAGCTTTTCTTTCAACAAGCTAGAATTTATTTCCATTGACAGAAAACCTATTAGTAGACATTTTTACACTCAACTCTTAACAATTTTTAATTTTATTATCATCTATGGCTCAAACTAAAACTTGCTCTAATTTTCAGTCGGGTAATTTTTGGTGCCAAGTTTCAGTCAGACTGATTTACTCTGAGTCCAGCAGGTGGACTGTTATGATCTGGATTTATCGCAGAGGAGAAATAATCTGTCTTAGTTTTACTGCTGACATGAAACCTGAAGAAGTACAAGACAAGTTTTGATCCAGCAATTCATCTTTTTTACAGCTTCTAGTTCAGACTCGATGTATTTCTGTGGCTAACACGGGTTCTACACACGTACATGCGGTTTAGAGCACAATCGGCCAAAATTATGCAAGTCCAAACAATTGGCTTTCTCCTGCTGGCTGCTTTTATCTCCGTTAACCAAAACAAAGACCGTTTCCGCCTCGACCAGACTGAGACTTGCTGTTTTTATTATTCCTGTACAAACCAAGTTCTACTCGGAACATTAAAGCTCAGCAAACTTGGACTGGGACTGTCCTCTTCAGGGACAGTTTTTTCATTTTACATTCACAGACATCAGTGTGGGACCAGCCATGATCAAATCAAACATCTAACAGGGTTAGTTGTGTAGTTGGCACAATGAGAGGAAGTCTTTCCTGATAAGACTATTCTGGAACCTCTACTGTGAGAATTTCATTAGAACACTGAAAAATGTTTGACAGAAAAATAATAAACATTTTCTTTTTTTTAAGCCCATATGGTCTTAAATCAATATCCTGAAGGCATTTTCCGTTTCAGCACATTTCCTTTGCTTATCAGCGACCAAAGGTCTAGTTTCAATTCTTGGCACAAGTAATTGTAGATCTTAAAAGTTTGCATTGACCAAGGGACAATAATACGTCTCATGAATGTTGACTGAAGATCCTGATGGTGCTTTAACACTGAAAAAACTGTTTGCTTCACACTGACCCCAAAATACACATGATTAATTTAAACAACAGAAAGTAATGATGGTTGAGGGGATTAGATCTCCAGATATTGGACTTTTTTCCCGGATCTTTTTTCTCTTAACTCTGAAGCAGCATTTTGTTTAAAAACAACTTTTAAGAACTTATTTAAATTATCTTTAAAACTTTAATGTTCTGAAACTTAAAAACCAGGAAAATCATGTCTCCTGTTTTAAAACAGCAAAACCATCATGTTTTACAGTCTTATGCTGCTTTTTGCAAAACAATAGTTTCATAATGACTAAATGTAGTGGTTTGGTAAATTAGCTTCCATTTTCTGCCAAGTCTAACTTTTCTAGAGAATAATTCATATTTTATTACACAGAGGCAGATTTTAATGTGTTTGTTGTTTTAAACAAAACATTGTGGTCCCATTGAAACAACTGCATTTGCTAACATGGCTGAATATAATGGCTGTTTGCATAAATTCAAAGTTATGAAAGAAACTTTTTTTGTGTTATTTAATTTTCTATAGATCTATTGGCCACCGTTGCCTGGCAACAGAGAAGACTGCATCCAGACAGGAAAAGAACAGGTAAGCATCCAGCAGAGAACTCTCGACACCTTGTTGAAATGATCAATATCTGTTTTATTTATAACTTGGCTAAATGAAGCAATGATTTACACTTCATGTCACAGACCTGTCATGGTAGCAAAAGAATATGTTTTACTTTGATAAAATGTGTTTACTTGAATTTGACATGGAGGATCTTACCTCTAGTTACAGTTTGGTGTCTTTTCTCATCTCTTTCGACCTTCTACAGGGACCTACCGTCGTTTCCTACCTGTGCTCTATAACTAGCGCTGTTGGTCATTTCCTGCCTGCCTGCTGAGTTTTTTTATTTACTTTCCCACTTGTCCTTCCTCTGTAACAGTTGATCCTCACGTCTGTCATCAGAATCCCATTCTTTCTTTTAGAAACTTGGACTATGACATTTGAATGCTGCCAAAAACAATACAACCAAACCTTCAAATTTCTGCTTAAATTGCAAATGAATTTTGTGCAAAATGTATCCACCTAGTCAGAGCTTTGTGTGACACGAGACTGTGACGTTAGTGACAAAAATGTTGCTAACCCACTTACTTTATTTAGGTCTAAATAGTGTTAATATAACAATTTGGGCCGATATCAATATCCAATATTAATACTGCCATTATGGCCGATAACCAATATTTATCAATACTGAATATTTTATATACAACCGTATCATCCGCATCGTTCTCTGGTTCAGTTAAAGACCCCCACACTTCTGCATCACTATCACTGTCTCTCTCTCTCTCTCTCTCTTTCTCTCTCTCTCTCTCTCTCTCTCTCTCTCTCTCTCTCTCTCTCTTTCTCTCTCTCTCTCTCTCTCTCTCTCTCACTCACTCACTCACTCACTCACTCACTCACTCACTCACTCACTCACTCACTCACTCACACACACACACACACACACACACACACACACACACACACCTCCCTGAAACACTTACATGAACTACAACAGGATGGAATGTAATATTTATTGTCAATATCAGCCCAGTTTTACTTATTGGATGGTTGCCGATTTGTTAAAGGTCTACATCACTGAAAACACATTTTTTAATTATTATTTTTAATTATTATTTCTGATTGTAATCGGTCACTGAGTTTTTCATGCAGGCTGAACACCTATCTCCTGCGTTAGCTTCTGATAGAAAATAGGTGGTGAAACTCTAGGATGTGAGAAGCCTGACAGATCTACATCACACTGTCACTTAACATTCATGGACACACCCATCTTGGCTCCTAAGGAAGGCTGTTTTTCTTTTAGCTTCCAGGAAACGGAATGTCTTGGCTAGTATAAGCTCATTGTTAGCATCAGCAACTCCACCACATGGTAGAACTTCTCCAGGCTTGTGTTACTATTTGTGGAAATAAAACATCAACATTGCAGAGCAAACAAAGCCAGTGGTAGAGTCGCATTGCTGTTATCCAATCAGAGGCAAGGTGTCCAACTATCAGGAAGACTCCAAATCCTGCCGTCTGAAGCTCAACTCTGGTCTGGCTCAGCTCTAGTTCCTGGTACAGGCTCACCAGAGCTTTTTCCCCCAAAGTACGACTCACAAAGCATTTAATCCTACTAGAGACCACTGCAAATGTGTTAAAAAATGAGTAAAGCTGATTTTTAACAATTATCAACATCAGCCGATAACAGTGTTGATTCTAATGTTTTGTGCAACCCAAGTGATAAAGGTATAGAATAGCTCTTTTAATATTCTTTTGGGAACTTTTTGCAGAGAAACGGAGTGTAGTGAAGCTGTGATGCTACAGGGATGAAATGCATCATCAGAAAGGTGCTTGGATGTTCCTTGATTGGCCTTGCTTGGTATGGCATAAAAAAATGACTCAGAAAGGAGGCATTTACCTTGATTTTGCCTTCTTACACTTCAAACGTGAAACCGTTTGATATCAGTGACCAAACCTGAGCTGAAAATGGTCACGAAACACAAAACAAAGAACAATTGAGGAAAGTTGCTGCAGTGTTATTTATGTAACATTCCAAAAGGGTAAATTTTCACTTATATATTGATCAACATAATAACTTTTCATCTACAGCATAAATCCACTTTCTATTTGGCCTTCTAAATCCAGAAGGTTCTGCTCACTGCGTGTTGACTTTCCATGAAGACAAAACATTCAAACAAACATTCTTTCCCAAGGTTCCTGCACTCTGTGTGTGAATGCCAAACGTCAACATTCTTCACTCTGAATAAGAGATGACTCCACGATGTTATAGTTATAGTTATGTGATGAATGAGCAACATGTTTAAATGAAATGTTTGAATAATCTGTGCTTAAATCAATGAATTTGAAATGAACATTGTTCTTGCAATGATCCATTTATATCACAAATCAGTGTTTGATTTAACAAGTTAATCATTGTTTACACTCCTACACGTTACAATAAGATACATTTAAGGTTAAGAATTTTGTATCTGAAGGTAGGCGTGGCTTTCTGAGGGATGTTGGTAAAAACTCAGAAACGTGTCAAACTCTGATTGGCCAGACTTGGCCAGAAATCATAACAAAGCAGTTTAATAAAACAAGAATTACTTCCAGAGTAATCTCAGACAGGACGGGTCCTATCGGAACTGTCTACGGTACGGGTTCCTGATATCAAGAGGTTCACTCCACCGGCAGTGACCATCGACCCCCCCTGATCGAACGAGAACCTCCACACCAAGGGTGCGTAGACTTGGCACGACAGACTGTGTCTGATGTTGTTTTTAATAAACAACTCTCTAGTTTAGAACAAACAACAAATTGTTTTACACCCAGATTTCATAACTTCTCTCAGATACAAAGAACGGTTGCTACAACATCTAGCTTCCATCACAACACCTCACATCCACCACATCACATCTCATTATTCATATCTTGTCTTTCATAAATTATTAGTTTAGGGAAAAGAATTTAATTCGTTTTATAAACTGTATACTGACTCTGTCTGAATTAATACGAAGTGTGTTTATGGTCCCTGAATAGGCAAAGAACCCTAGAATCTTCTGATTAAACATTCAAAGATCAATCAGATTGATATTTCATATTTATATGGAATAATCACATCTTATTGGTCATAATTAATATGTATTAATTGCTACATTTATAATGCATACATTCGTCTCATTGATTCATTCACACTGTGAATACACGACACATGAATTACAGAAACATAGTAATATTTGCAGGTTTCTACTCACAGCAAGACATCTGACAGCCACCCCATCTGGAAGAGGTTAGCCATTGTATGTCTGTGTGTGTGTGTGTACATGTATATGTTCTAAGTGTTTGAAGTGGCAGGTGTGTCCAGGGTGTCTTATATCAGTTTTATTAAGTGTTTCCTATGTGCTGCATATAGAGCTTGTGTGTTTGAGTGCACTGTCTGCAGCAGAGCAACGGTACAATGGATTATTCGAAAGCTCATGACTTGTGTGTGACTTTATTGTGCTTGTAAAGGAAAAAGCAGTCGAGGGAACCTGCCTGTTTCTGTATGTGTGAACCAGATCGAGATGTTTGTCGGGTTTTGTGGAATTAAACAGACATTCATTCCTTTGCGGATCTTGTGTTCAGAGTCCTTTGGTGCCAGATTGGGTGAATTATTGTTGTATTGTGAGGCGTTTTAGAAGAGAAAGGACTCGTGAGGATGGGCCACATGTGATAAATCTCACACTTTTGCTGTGCAGGTCTGTTCACCACCGACAAAACGGAGGCATAGGTTAAAAGGTTAAAGGTTGTTGCTTCTTTTTACGCGCGCGCGCGTGTGTGTGTGTGCGTGTGTGTGTGTGTGTGCGCGCGCGCAGGGCATTCACTTATTCCAGCTAAGCGTGCACCGTCTTGCTTTGGCTCTTGCCTTTCTCTGCTTCATCTGTTTGCACGTCTAGCTTAAAACTGGACTCAGATCAGCTAATATTCTTTCTGCCACTGTAAACCTGTAATTACAAAACAATCAGCCAGGGAAGAATTCAGTTGACAAGAAGATAGCAGTAGACTAGCTAGGTTAAATAATTGTCTTTTTAAAGGTTAATTTGCAGATTAGGGAAGTCGAGAAGAACTGATTTGTTCACAGCAGTTCACCTTCACATGCACAGTGCAAAGAATCAACAAGCAGGAGTATAATGGTGCCGTTTTTTGGATTTAATCAGGATGCATCATTTTATTAATATTTTTTACCTTAAAATCTGACCCATTTAGCTGGTAGAAAGTGGGAAAATTTGGTAGAAATAAAGAAAGTTTCTCATCTTCTTTTGTGATGCTGGAAATAAGTGAAGAAAACTGGATGAGTTGAGGATTAACTGCGGCAGAGACCCAAGGCTTGGAAGGACTAGTTTATTCAGCTGTGCAGCTGTCCAGATATTTTACTTACAGATCCTTCTCAAAAAATTAGCATATTGTGATAAAGTTCATTTTCTGTGTAGAACTGGCTGGCTGGTCAAACTGTAGCGTTGTGGTTTATGCTCTTTTATGAAAGAGGAACCATTCTACATTGTAATTTGTGATATTAATTTTATTAAATTAATAACCAAATTGTATAGTTTTAAGAAGACTCAAAGGTTGTTTTCATCGATAAAATGTCGATAATATCCGTGGGTCTGTGCTTCAGTTCAATGAAGAAACAAGTTTGACAATTAAAAGTTTTAATTCTTCAAATTAAACTAATGATTTTGAAATTGACAAACAGGAAATAACAATCAACATTGGCAACTTTGTGGGACAATCTTTAACAGTTGATATGCTGTTCTTGCTCAAATAGACCTTGTGATGAGTGTGTGAAGATTGAATATGAGGTGAGCTGAGTGCGGGTGTGCATCAGATTTTGCTTCAGGAAGAAACAGGTGTCTGAGTGAAAAGTGATGGTTTGAATAAACTTAGGTTTAGTTGGAAAAGATGTATCAAAACGCTATCTGTCGTGTTCTGCCTCACCGAAAATCGGACTCCCTGTTGGACCCGGGACGTCACCTTAGGATGATGTTTCATCCAGGGCACCTTGGCTGGCAAAGAAGACAAAGATGCGCCACGAACCGGTCCAGAGTTGCCCTCGGTACACGTTGATGGTAAAGTGTTTTGTCGGTGCGTTTTGTTAAGTTTAGTCCACTCAGAAATCAAAAGACTCGGTATGAGTCTGTGTTAGATGTTGCGATTCAGCTATTCTGTCTGGCTGACAGGAACAGCAGGAGGGGGGGGGGGGGGGGGGGGGAGAAATGAGCCGATCGGCTCTGTCCCCACTTTAGCACTTATTCAGGTCCTCTCTCTTTCGTTGTCAAGCACGAACTGAATCATAAGCTGAAACTTACCAAAAGCCTTTCTCTTCTCAAAGTAAACGTGTGCGTCAGCAAATGTGTTTTGGAGTTTACTGTGAGAATCTGTGTGTGGGTGTGTTTGAGTGTGTGTGTGCTTGAGTGTGTGTGAAGGTCGGTAACAAACATCCTCAAACATTATATAATTAAGTATGGATTCATTAATCCATTATAATTACCCAAAGCATAAGAATCATTCATTTGATTAAAACACATTTATATTGAGCAAAATGATAATGATTATTCTTTAACATTAAAATCAAGAAAAGAAGTTTAAGACTTGTTATGACTACATTTATGGGAACAACATCTTCTGGTAGACTGCAGGTGTTCAGATGTTATGGTTTCCTCCCAGACTCGCTGGCGTTCAGGTCGTAATCTGTGGGTGAAAGTTCTCAGCGACCCAGCTTTGACCCAGCTGAGTCCAACACCACCTTTGTGACAGAAAACCCATATTTCCTCACGTTACATCTGCAATGTACTGATAAACATTAGACTTTCATATATATTAGATTCATTACACACAACTGAAGTAGTTCAAGCCTTTTATTGTTTCTAATATTGATGATTTTGGCATACAGCTCATGAAAACCCCAAATTCCCATCTCAAAAAATTCAAATATCATGAAAAGGTTCTCTAAACGAGCTATTAACCTAATCATGTGAATCAACTAATTAACTCTAAACACCTGCAAAAGATTCCTGAGGCTTTTAAAAACTCCCAGCTTGGTTCATTACTCAAAACCGCAATCATGGGAAAGACTACCGACCTGACTGCTGTCCAGAAGGCCATCATTGACACCCTCAAGCAAGAGGGTAAGACACAGAAATAAATTTCTGAACGAATAGGCTGTTCCCAGAGTGCTGTATCAAGGCACCTCAGTGGGAAGTCTGTGGGAAGGAAAAAGTGTGGCAGAAAATGCTGCACAATGAGAAGAGGTGACCGGACCCTGAGGAAGATTGTGGAGAAGGACCGATTTCAGACCTTGAGGGACCTGCGCAATCAATGGACTGAGTCTGGAATAGAAACATCCAGAGCCACAGTGTGCAGGAAATGGGCTACAGGTGCAGCATTCCCCAGGTCAAGCCACTTTTGAACCAGAAACAGCGGCAGAAGCACCTGACCTGAGCTATAGAGAAGCAGCACTGGACTGTTGCTCAGTGGTCCAAATGACTTTTCAGATGACAGCAAATTTTGCATGTCATTCGGAAATCAAGGTGCCAGAGTCTGGAGGAAGACTGGGCCGAGGGAAATGCCAAAATGCCTGAAGTCCAGTGTCAAGTACCCACAGTCAGTGATGGTCTGGGGTGCCATGCCAGCTGCTGGTGTTGGTCCACTGTGTTTTATCAAGGGCAGGGTCAATGCAGCTAGCTATCAGGAGATTTTGGAGCACTTCATGCTTCCATCTGCTGACAAGCTTTATGGAAATGAAGATTTAATTTTTCAGCACGACCTGGCACCTGCTCACAGTGCCAAAACCACTGGTAAATGGTTTACTGACCATGGTATTACTGTGCTCAATTGGCCTACCAACTCTCCTGACATGAACCCCATGGAGAATCTGTGGGATATTGTGAAGAGAAAGTTGAGAGATGCAAGACCCAACACTCTGGATGAGCTTAAGGCTGCTATTGAAGCGTCCTGGGCCTCCATAACACCTCAGCAGTGCCACAGGCTGATTGCCTCCATGCCTCGCCGATTCCCGACCAAGTATTGAGTGCATTGTAATGAAGTAGATTACAGTTTTTTAATGAGCCATAAGGCGTGGGATTCCATAGGAAATATGGAATCCACCTTATGGATCGCAGGGTTATAAACCAGAAGATTGGATCTTTTTAATGCAGGGATTAGATAACCGTTACGTATTCACTCAGAGACAACAGAATAGAGAGAGTCAAGTTTAAAAGTTAAGAATTTTATTACTAACAAATTAAACTAGACTGACTTTAAAACTAAATGTGTAGTGTAACTAAAATGGATGAGACGGTGAATGGATGACGTGTGATGTTAAATCAGAACCAACAAATCCGAAGAAGTGATTGTTCTGAAGGGAACTGAAGATGTTGTTTCACATTAAGATTTGGTTAGGAAGTTCAGAAACGCATGAGACACCATCATGCCGGTCCACCTACCCTTTCGGGAAGTCCTCTGTAGATCAGAAATATCTGTCTGGAACCGAGCCGGTAGGAAAAGCCGCGGTTCCGATCAAACCCGCCTTGAGTTACTTCCGGGCACACGACAAGTTATTGGCGTCTGGTGAGACCCAAGCCTGGGTCGGTGGATGGTTGAGCTTTTGTTCTGAAAGGAACTGTTGCCGCTGGTTGGTATAGTGACTGGATATTTCAGCTTGTCGTTATTTCGGTTAAAGAGTTGAGATCAGGATTGGCCACTCCGTCACTTTCTCTGGAACGCTTTGATCCGGCGTTAGAGTTGACGTGGCATAGTTTTATACTTCGGATGTTATGGTTTATTGTCGAATGAAAATTACCAAACACCATCAGAACCACGCCTCCGCCAGATCTGTAAGATTCTGATTGGATCAGTGAAAGTAATGTGTTATATCTTTTTAACACCACGTGAAATGAGTCCTGTTGGAACACTTAAAGTCACATTACTTATTATATTCTATAGCATTGTAATAAAGTAATTAATATTTTGATTTCACAGGTCGGTCACATCTTATTTATTGACTAACACTTTGATGGATTAGCTTTATTAAAATAGAGTTCTTTGATTAATTAAAAACAAAGAGTTCATTCTTCATTCTTCTGTTGAGCTGAAAATTAGCAGGTTAGAAGGAATGCATGAGACCTTGAGTTATCTCTCATGCAGACTAGTCTTGAGCAAAGAAGGGAAAAATAAGAGTCATTCCGTTCCGTTATAGCATAACTGAACATAATTATTTGAAGGTTGACTTTTTTTGTATTAAAAACACTTTTCTGCTAATTTTTTGAGATAGGAATTTTGGGTTTTCATGAGCTGTATGCCATAATCATCAATATTAGAAACAATAAAAGGCTTGAAATACTTCAGTTGTGTGTAATGAATCTAAAATATATGAAAGTGTAATGTTATCAGTACATTACAGACAATAATGAACTTTATCACAATATGCTAATTTTTTTAGAAGGACATGTATGTGTGTTTTATCTGTTTAATCCTGTTAACATTACAGAATCCTATTTTGTTATTCAACATTTGCTGTTTATACTGGAAGATGCTTTGTGCCCAGACCTGCATCTCTCCCAAACATGTTTAGTGTTCATAAAACACGTAAGACTGCCAGAAATGCTCCATGTTTGTCAAACTGTTCCATTGAAACAAAAAAGTCAAAAAATTGTTTAAGCCACAATGACCGGCTGTAGAGGTTTGCAAAGCCTTTCCTTGCAAGGGCCTTTGAATTCCTGAACTATTAATAAAGAAGTGGAGATGATGTAGCTAATACCACAAGACAATATGGCACAACTCAGTTTACTGACTTTTCATGAAGTTCACATGCATACAAGTATTTTGTTCTTCTGTAAGGGACATGCTAAAATTTTTGACATGATTTTATTTGGCTGTGCAAATCTCTGCAGTGTTTGATGGTTTCAGCAATTTTAAAGACATGCCTGAGTATGAGTGATAATCAGCCATGTTCAGACAAGTAAACCACTTGAGTCTCAACAAGACCTTCAACTCAGAGCAGGTCTTTTAGGTATCCTTAGTGTACCTCTGCAACTGGTGCAAATGTGGCAACATAACTAAATCAATTAAAGATCAATTCACCGAAAAAAGCGTTTGTTAATTAGTATTCTGATGTTAATTAGTCAGTCTGAGTTTTTCATGCAGGCTGAACATAAAAATAGTCTCCTAAACGTATCTCCTGCATTAGCTTCTGATAGAAACTAGACAATAAACGCTAGGATTTGAAAATCATGACAGATCTACGTCACACTGTCACTTAACATTCATGGACTCACCCAACTTGACTCATGATGGGAAAGGCTGTTGTTGATTTAACGTCCCAGAAACGGCAGAGAACGTCTCAGCTACTACAAGCTAACTGTTAGCCTTAGCAACACACGGTAGAACTCCTCCAAGCTTGTGTTATTTGTGGAGATAAAGCATCAATGCTGCAAAACAAACAAAGTCAGCAGTAGAGTAGCGTTGCTGCCATCCATTCCAAGGCAAGATGGCAGAATATCAGGAAGTAAGACTCCTGTCATCTGAAGCTACTTTCTCTTCTGGCTGACTTTGCTGTGTGGAAACAGGCCCATCAGAACTTTTTTACCCCAGAGTACAACTTACAAGCCACTCATTCCTACTTACGACCACTGTAAATGTTACTGGGAGGTCCCAGGTAATTCCAGAAGTGCGGTCATTGGTCAGACAACCTAATGGCTCAATCGTTGCTTTTAGACCGATTATGTTATTGGCTGAAGTTATCAAAAGAATGCGAGAGAACCACTTAATTCATTAATTATATATATATATATATATATATATATATATATATATATATATATATATATATATGTGTGTGTGTGTGTGTGTGTGTGTGTGTGTGTGTGTGTGTGTGTGTGTGTACAATGTTGAAAGAGGCATGAAAACATGTTTTCAGCTAGCTTGTCTTGCAGACTTGAAACTGTGTCTATACATTCATAAGACTTTACCTCTGCCGTCAGAGCTATCCAAAACCGATTTGCTTCACCAGTTTGCCCAGTTTAACATCCAGCTGCACACACACCTATCTGAACTCAGTCACACAGTAGGCTTATCAATTTGTTAAGAAGAATGCCCTTGTGTGTTTTTTCAACCACTTGCACTTTTATTTTATTTTTTCTACTGTTTTGGACATGAGGGAAGTTTTCTACTGTTACAGAACTCTTTAGCTACTAGAGGAAACAATGCTTCTTTGTTCGTTGAACAAAATAAACCAGCATATATTCTTGGCACGATGAAACATGAAGGCCTTTTAGGGGTCTTGGTACTGTTTCTGTTTGTTTATGATAATTATTTAAATAGCCACAAAAGACGTTTTACCACAGTGTTTGAAATGCAAAACTGTACAAAACAGAATTCTAAGACACAAATGTGGATTTAGTGTAGAATGTCTGTTATTTACTGTGTGGGTGCATTCTCTAGGACCACACTGCTGTGGTCAACCAAGCTTCACTAATAATAAAAGATTAATAAAAGGAACATTGCAAGCCTTTGTTTCCAGCAGCTTGCCCTGACCCCGGCTATTTATGCTGTAATTTTCAGTCCAAGCTAAGAAAGCTACTCCCTGAGATCCTTGAGCGTTTTAGTAATCAACCCACTTCATTTCTGCTAAACCACCCTCCCTTTGCTGCCACTTAATCTCTCAAAGACCACACAGAATAGCAAAACCCAAAATCCCACACTGGGAGAGCTGAGATATTTTTCATCTTTTCAACATTTCTTTCCTTATTTTGGTTTCCAAGGCTGCACAGATTCCTGATACAGAGGTCTCTGGTTGAATGGAAATACAAAAGGGTATGAATTTTCACATGATCTGGGTCCATTTGTTACTGTTGGATGCTGTGCATCTTCTTTAGTAAGATACAGATCAAAGGAAAATCCTCCCTGCAGGAATCTTGTACAGCTGTTTCAACATTTAATCCCAATTTAGAGCATACACCAAAACTAATAGAAATCACATTTGTTTTCCTCAATAACTACTTAGTTGCTTGGTAAATAATTACATACTGGGAAATACTACCAAGGTATGAGAAGCTATGTAGTTGATAAATAAGACAGATTTATTTGTTCAAATTACCTGTTTTTTTATCTGTTTCAGCATTAACAATGCACATTTCTCCTCATGAGATTCTGACTTTAGGAAACCAATAAAGCTTTTTCTACTGGGTTAGGAGACATTTTCCTTCTTTTACATTCAGAGAATCAAGTAGGAAAAGGCAACTACACTGTAAGAAAAAAAAAGTTGAATTTACCAAACTTTACCTAATTTGCTTAAAGGGACATTATGGAAGTTTGACAGCCAAAACATGTATAGAAATAATAAATTTCTTCTTCATACATTCTCCTGCAATGCCCTGGTCCTGTAGAATGAGTCCTGGCATTTTTACTGTGATTGCCTGTTTTTCTGTAAAATCACAGAAAAAGAGAGATGCTCGGGTCGAGCAGGCTGCTTCATGCGCGTTCACGCTCAGGCATAGCCCGTAGCATTTGCTATCAGCAGCTTTAGCAGCAGAGAGTGAGGTAGTGCCAACTCAGCGACTTAGTCGCTGTTCCTAACACCTAGTGATGAACCTAGCTACATTTCTGAGGACCCTTAGCGACTTTCTTCTAGATATTTCCTGCAAATTAGCAACAAAATAGCCATTTTCGCTCCAAACCGTTCTTTGAACGTTGTTTCAGCTGTCATCAGGAATATAAATATTACAGATATAAAAGACACTTCTGGTCCTCTAGCTCACCTAGTAAGATGTTGGACTCCTGTGTAGAAGATCTGGGTTCGATTCTGGATGTGAACATAATTTATTTAGAGTTTATTTTTTACATTAATGGTATATTTTTTTTTACAGTAAGATGCCCAAATTTTTATTTGAGACTCGCCGGACGGCTTTGAATTCACAGATAAAAAAGATGTGGGTTCAACATTCATTTTGGAACAATTTTTCAAGCAAGGGAAGGGAAGCTCTGTGAAGCTGACGGACCGGCCCATCTTAAACCTTTGTTGGCTGTGCTGAAGAGAAAGTTACAGAACCAAATTATTTAATTAATTAGCTGCGCGTTCTCCTGTCCTCTGTCCTCCGGGCCGCACACACACACACACACACACACACGGGACTGTCTCAGCTGTTATTTTCGTTAAGGAGTGTGCACGTACATCATGCGCGCCTCGTGCACGAGCCTACTATTGAAGCTGCCGTTACGCTTTTGGCCTGAGGGGGCAATCGCGAGCATAAAAATTCAAAACTCTGTAAAGTCCCTTTAAATGTAAATAGTAATATACATTAACTTTTAACAGAATGTATAACCACGTATATTACTCCATACAACTAGGTTTAGTGGAACCAGCTGACATAACTTGGTTAAGAAAACTCAACATTTCGTTTCTTACTGGAAAGTGTTTTTACTAAGTTTCTAACAGTAAAGGTCACATTTCTAATGTGAACAAATCGGAGCTGCAGACAGGTGACTTTTTCTTTGATTTACTGACAAACATAAATGCATAATGTATCATTTACGTTGTCTTGTTAAGGAATGCCCGAACCACCCTGAATGGGCGGTCTTAAGGCAAACAAAGGCTGCTTTTACATCTTAATGTACCTTTCTTCATTAATGCTGGCACCACAGAAAAATAAACTACCTTTGCCAGGAACTTCTAGCCATCACAGACTGTGGATTTAAACATCTAAATTGTTCTGTGAGTTTCTGTTTGGTGCATGAAGGACCTATTAAAAAGTGTAGAATACTGATTTATCTGACCACAGTTCACATTTCCAAGTCTTAAAAGCTCCAGAGTCCAGAGAACTCAAAGCCACTTCTGGAAAGTGTTTTTACTAAGTTTCTCCTTTTTACAATGAGGTTGTGTGGCGTTTGTGAAAGACGTGCTTCCCCACCCATGTGCTCAATTCCCTGCTCATGTGCTTAAATCAGCTGCGACGAAAGACAGCTCCTGATGTAGTGTTATCTGAGGGATTGGAGATCTCAACAGTCCAGTTCAGACTTACGTTATACACAGAAATCCCTCCAGATTTCATGACGTAAATCACTTCTGATATTTTAAGGGTACATTATTCTTAAACTTTTCTGTTCTTTTTCATACATTTGACAAAATCACCCATGAAAATCATCTTTAAACAAATCCTCATTATTATCGCATATATTAATGCTGCGGCTGAATGAAATCATATTAACAAATGGGATCATTTAGAAGACAAATCATGTAACATGTCAGGATCATGCTGATGGCAATAAAATAAGTCAAATTTATTGGTTTTACTTTCTCTTTAATACTCATTTTACCACTTTTTCTTTTATATCTTTTTTTTTTTACAAAGATCTATTTTACTTAAGAAGATTTTTTATCTTCTGTATCACAGACCTGGTTCTGTTTGGTGTGAAAAGAAGCCATGTAGACAGGAGTGATGAATTGACGTAAACTGTGTAACAGCTCAGTAAAATAGTTTACATCCCGTCTGCAGTGTTGCCAAAGCCCTTGAGGTAATGATCAACAACGGCCGAAGGGCTGACAAAAACTGTGAGGCGGACAGGGCCCACACACACACTTACACACACACAAATGCACACACACGGACACAGAAACAAATGTATCCTCTGGTAAAAGCACTAAAACTAGCACGAGGGAATCAATATGCTGATGGACAACACACAGAGGCAATAAAGCACAAAGAAACTCCTCAGTCTAATTCAGTTGGTCTGATTTAGTGTTTACCGCTTGCATTTTCTCCTCTAAATTTGTCCAGAAGCCGTCTTTTTAACACAACTTTGTGAATAAACAAGTCTTCATTCACAACTGACATGATTTATTTTTGGTGATTTGTGTTTTATAACCATAATGATAACAAGTCTGGCAATGTGTACACTGCTGCTCAGAAGATCACTCAGACATTTTCCTGTTTTAACATGAAATTCAGCTGAACAAGTTGTGGTTTTAACCATTTTATGAATGTTTTCTTCAAACTGCTTTAATCTACAAAATTACAGTTTGCAGCATTTCCAGCCAGCCAGATCTTAGCTGTCTATTTTCTAAATAAGCTGGTGAGATTTCATACGTCTGTCTCACAAGATAGATTGTCTCGATGTATTTCTCTAAATTTCTTAAGCTGCTCCCATAACAACCCAGTAACGTTCAAATGCATGACTGAGCCGGACAGTTTTGGGGCATTATCCAGTTTCTGGCTGTAGCTTGACATTAGCTCGGTTCAGTTCTGTCCACAGGGTTTGACTTTCAAGGCCTTATGATAGCCTTTCGTCCCCACGGTCCAGTCCAATATACAAACCTCCAATTTACCCCAATTTCTGAGCACTTCAAACTTGGACTCATAAGTGTCCAGTTGTCTCTTTAGCCGTTATCAGTCCTTCCTTTTCATTGGCCAGTTAGAGATGCAGCTTTTTGTCCAGCATTTTGAAGCTGTCTCTTGTTGATGTTGGCGTGATTGTTCTAAAGGTTCAAAGGTGTTGGGGACCTGTAAGGTATCTTTGTCTTATTCTACAAATTCCTGTGTTTCGCTCTCTCGTTCTGTTGTGGTAATAATATTTGACCTTAGGGAAATTCATGGGAGGACAATCGGCCAATCAATTTCTTCTGTGCAGACCCAACTTCTTCCAGCTACTGTTTTACAGATAGGAGACAGGAAGTTGTCATGATTTCTATTTCCTTTGGAACTCTGTGTAGTTTACAAATATCAAGCACTCATTTCCTCGGTCACCATCTCTTTTGTTCTTCTTCCTCTTGTCTCATCTTTATTTAGAGCCTTCTTGTCCTTTTAAATTTGATTACCTTTTAAAGACCAAGTTCACTAAGACAAGTTTTTACTTGTTGTCTTTAAAATACAATGGGTCACTCTGACTTTTCATGCAGGCTGAACCTGAAAAGGTCTTCTATCCCTATTTCCTGCATTAGCCGTTGATGGAACATAGACGGAGAAACACTCAGATTAGAAAAGACAGATCGACATCACACTGTAACATTTGTGGACTCACTCTTCATGGCTCGTGACGGGGAAGGCTGTTGTTGATTTAGTGCCCAGGAGAGAGCAGAGCACATCTCGACTAGTAGAAGCTAACCATTAGCATTAGCAACTCCACAACAGCACTCCTTCAGGCTTGTGTTATCTGTGGAGATATAAGATCATTGTTGCAAAGCAGTTGGTTGTAAAGTTGCTTTTAGCCAATCAGAGGAGAGATAACTGAATATCAGGAAACAATGAGTGAGACTCCAAATTCTGCTGTTTTCTGCTCCAATCTCCTGAAAGAGGAGTGCCAGAGCTTTTCCCCCCACAGAGATTGACTCCCATGTCATTTATACTAGAGACCACTGCAGATGTGTTTGAAACACTAGTGAACCTAGTCTTTAAAGTAACCTATTCCTGATGTCTTTCTTTTTCTACTTGTCTCTGTCTTGTTTCATTCCTATCAGCTTGTTTTAAAATATACACTGACTGTTTTTTTTTAAATAAAGTATTGGAGCATGGAACCATTCACCAAGTATTTGTGCTGGCACTCGGACATTTTCAGATGCCTCTGAGGTTTCTTTAATCAGGATGTGGTGAAGCTTATTCTTTTTACATCAGCATGCCACTGATGGCTGACATCCAAAAAATGTAAAAGTTAAAGAACTGTTAGGGTCACGCTATCTCATCTCTAATGAAACCCTTTGGGGTTCATCACAACATGTGCAATCAATAAGCAATGTTATGAAGAGTTTTGGCTCCCTTCAATACCATGAAAATCAGCTTATCTGCAGTTGGATGACTCTTATAATTTGATTTATTCTAGGACCCTCCCATTAAATGTGAATGTGTTTGTGTGTACAACAAAGCCCTCTTTCGTCATGGGCAGACGTTTCCTATCATATTGTAAACATTTACCATTTTATCTGTCAGTACCTAAAGTATTTTGCATTTCGACACTTAATTAAAAGCACATGAAAGATCAGTTAAAGCTGAGCTTTTTATGTCTGTGTGTCTTTGTTTTGCAGACAGAGTGCGCCAACTTTATTCGTCTTCTGCAGCCTTACAACCGCACCCACCTGCTGGCCTGTGGTACCGGTGCCTTCCAGCCCATGTGCGCCTTCATCTATGTGGGTCACAGAGGGGAGGTGAGACAAAAATGAGCGTGAATCGTGTTTTTGTGATTTGCCAACTTCTGGATCTGATAGCCCATGTCTCAGCATATTTGTCATCCAAAAAATGCAAAATGGAAAAAAAGTGAAAAAGTTTTACATATTTTTTGTCACAGTTAATATTTGTTAAAGCATACATTAATAATGCACTGACTAAAAAAGCTACTGCTGTAGATATTTAAAAAACGTACATACACCATTAAAATAAAGACTTCTTATTTCCTCTAAAATGCCAATTAAAGTGTCCTGATGCTGACAAGGTGTTAAATGAAGGTAATTTTGCAGCTCTTTAGAAGCTGTTGGAAGTTCCTGCTTAAAAATGACTTTTCTGAGAATGACCTCTATGATATTTTGTAAATAAAAACAAGCTATTAACTTTATAAGAGTTCTGATAACATGTTTAAATCATCACATTGTCAATATATATGTATATATATATATATATATATATATATATATATATATATATATATATATATATATATATATATATATATATATAAATGTGTTTGATGGAAAAAGAAGTTGGCTCTCTCACCCATCTTGGCTCGTGATGAGGAATGCTATTTTTGTTTTAGCGTCTGGGAAACAGCATAGCACATCTCAGCCAGTAGAAGCTAACAGTTAGCATTAGCAACTTCACCACACAGCAGAAGCTCCTTCAGACATTTTTTATTTGTGGAGATAAAACATCAACGTTTCAGAGCAAAAAGGGTCAGTGGTAGAGTTGTGTTGCTGTCATCCAATCAAAGGAGAAATGTCGCAATATCAGGAAATAAGACTCCAAATCCTGCCGTGTTCTGCTCTCCTCTGCTCTGGCTCACTGAAACAAGTGCCCCAGTGCTTTTTTCCCACAGAGATCAACTCACAAGGCATTATTTTATACTAGAGACCACTACAGATGTGTTGAAAAACTAAAGAACTACATGTTCTCAAAATTGCGTCTTTTTTAAAATGACTCGGTGGACGTAGATGTATGAATGGCCCCAAGTTTTCCCACTAGGGAATGACAGCATTCAGTTTTATTTCGTTTCTCTTGAAGCATTTAATCTAACACCGTGCAGTGCCAAAGTTTAATGTTGAGGATATTCAAATGTACATGTTTTCTTCTCCCGAGAGGAGGAAAAGTAGGCTAATGGAACAAATATGGTTGGTGCCAACTCTGACAGGCTGGGGTCTGAGTACAAATAACAGGATTTTTTTCTTTCTTTGGGGCTACTCGGCCACAGCGTAGGGCTCTTTATACATCTTTTCATCCACGCAGCCTGGCTCTCCTCAGTCGCTCAGCTCAGTGGGACCCTCTGCAGTGTTTCACACTTGGAACCATTTGAAATGAAAGGACTCATGAATGAGGCCATTAAGAAAACGTGTATGTTTTAGTTTCAAGGGAGCTTTACAGGCCACTGCCTGGTCTGCTGTCCAGCCTGGCCCTGTGGGGGAGTTCAAACTCTGTTCTGAAAGGGTCAAACGGATATTGGCTGAGTTTTGTGAAGGAAATGAGAATGCCAACAAGTTAGGAGTGTGTGTACAGATTTGTGCGCACAAGTAAAGGAAAGTAAACATTCCCAGATTTCTCCTTTTTTCCTTTTATTTTTGAGGTGGCTGGGACCATGCATGTTCTCCCTGGTGGTGTCGGTTTCAGTCTTATTTTTAATCTGTCATTGTGTGGCTTTACTGTAGCTTTTTGGAACGGGATTAAAAACAGTGCAAACCATGCAGGTATGTAAACAAGCCAGTAGAACATCCAGTCTACCTGAATTAAAGAGCAGAGTAAGTATAAAAGTTTTTAGGCCGGATCACGTCAGCATGTATGGCATTCTAATCATTAAAAGGGACATATTATGCAAAACCTCACATTTTGCATTCTTTTCTGCTGCCATGTGGGTCTGCCTCTATAAACACCCCAAACATGATAAAAATGTGTCCATTTATTTTCTGTCAGCGGTTGGGTTTATGCATTTAGTGCCTAAAACAAGCCGTTTCATCAAGTCCCAGTTTGTGATGTCACAAGTGGGGAAATTAGCGTAGAACCACCTCTCACCTAGAGGAGAGCAACTCCTAAAGGAGCAGTGGCTCTAACTGCAAGCCTCTTCAGGATACTGGAGCTTCTCAGCTTAGAGCAGCCTGAGCGGGGGATCGGTGGGTGCGGTCAGCCCCAGCTTGCTTTCTTAAAGTGACAGAGCCCTGAAACAGCTCATTTTGGAAGGTACTGAAAATGTCAAGAATAAAACTAAGATTGCTCTATGTGAGAGGGAGTTTGTGCAAGGAACTTTACAAACATGCTTTGCATCAACCATAGAACTAATATAACTTAAGGAAAGTCCCAATATGTCTCTTACTTTTATTTGCATACATTTTCATGTTCAGATACCCAAAATATTGGCTTACTTGACATGCGGAAATTAAATAGTGAGGTGAAACTGCAGTTTTATAGTATTTGACTTCAGTAATTAATGTACTGAATAAAATGTTTTGACAATAATTTTCACATTTATGATTTAAACAAAATTATGTCTATCTGTAGGATCCAAGGTCAGTTTGAAATAACTATTATGTTGAGTCAGCATCTGTCAAAGCTCAGTAAGCATCTGCTGACCTCACTGACATGAAGATACCAGCTGCTCTCCATCGTGTGTGTGTGTGTGTGTGTGTGTGTGTGTGTGTGTGTGTGTGTGTGCGCGTGTGTGTGTGTGTGTGTGTGTGTGTGTGTGTGTGTGTGTGTGTGTGTGTGTGTGTGTGTGTGTGTGTGTGTTAAAGTCATTTAGATCATGTTCTCTCAGGTAGTCAGTCTGTTTGACAGAACAGCACCAAAGGGGGCTCGTCCATTTATTTAACCAATCGTTAACTGGTGGACAACATATAACCGGCTGTTGGTGTGACCTCTCCCAGGAACCGAGGCTCTGACGCCTTCAGACTGGACTCTGGGTGGGATGACCTTTAACCTGAAAGGTGTTTCATCTCCGCTAGGGTCAGATATACACACACATGTATCTACTTCATTTCACCTAGCTTCGCTCTCTCAGATATGACGTTAAATTAGTGTCACATAGATTTTAGTCAAAAGCTTTTGATATCTGGTTTTAGGTTTCAATAACTGAGGTGAAGTAAAGAAACGAGCTTTTCTGTAAACAATGTTTTGTCAAAAATAGTTGGGAACAAACGTGATGGTTTGGTTCATCGTGTTAGCTAATCTCCATAATGTTTTGTGGGATAAAAGCAAAAGTATGAAACCAAAATGTTATTTACAAATATTTTAGTTGACTAATCACATCCTCATGATGGAAGGGGGAACTTCTCATATTTCTGGGAGGTCAATAAGAACAGACAACATTTCTGAGCCACAAAAACAACATTTCTGGGCAGTTGTGTAATGAGATAGTTTCATGTGGTCAGTCAGAAACCTGCGTTATGCTGAGCTCTGATTGAAGAAATGTGTCTTTATTTAAAACATAAGTATTTTGAATCATCATCATCATCATATGGTGTTCATCTTATCCCTATACTCTGCACATAAACCTCACAGTGTTATTTTTTTCTGTTTGTTTTTGGCATCTCTGTGTTGCCTCCCCGAGTTTCTTTAAACCACAACACCATACCTCCAGGCTGACACACGCTGGAGTCCCCACAGCGGCCCGAGCGGCGTCATCTGTGAGAAAATAAACCTCTGGGGTGCAGTGGCGACATAAAGAGGACCGGACCCCACGCGTGTACACAAACATTCAGTCAAACGAAACAAATGTCACCAAACTGAACATATAAATACACAGAGATGCTGTTCAGAAACACACAAACATGATGAGGGACGTGCACATTCAAACATAAACAAAAAGAAATGAAATTTGTGTCAAACCACACAGATAAACACAATGGAAGCAAAAACCAAACAATAGCTGAAGGGATTCAATAAATTATAAAAAAATTTTGTTCAAATGTTTCATTTTATCAGAAGAAAAATCATTTTTCTTCTGGTTATTTATGTTGGAAAATCCCGATGCGTTTGACGATTACAAAGAAAAGTCAAACTAAGTTAAGACATCAGAGATGTCAATAACTTACTCACGTATTTGTTTGTTTTGGTTTGGTTACAGTTGTACAATGTGAAGATAAAGGAAGTCTTCTGTAGGAAATTGGGACTTTTTTATAAATAATAATGCTCCTCAGTCGGTCCTTTTTGGGGTTTAAACTTAAACTTTAGTTCTTCCAAATGTTCAATGCACCGTATTTAAAACAGTCCATCTCAAAGGTTTTTACTTTTAAATTTACTCCAAGTTTTTAATGATTAAATTAATCTTATTTCCAATTATAATGGTCACTGAGTTTTTCATTCAGACTGAACATGAAAACAGTCTCCTACACATATCCGCTGCATTAGCTTCTGCTAAAAACTCAAGGATTAGAAAATCCTGACAGATCTACGTCACACTGACACCTAACTTTCATGGACTCACCCACCTTTACTCACGACAGGGAAGGCTGCTGTTGGTTTAGTGTCCAGATAATGTCTCAGCTGGTAGAAGCTAACTCCACCACACAGTAGAACTCTTCCAGGTTTGTGTTATTTGTGGCGATAAAACAACAACATTGCAAAGCAAACAGGGGCAGTGGTAGTTGCGTCGCTGTTATCCAGTCCGAGGTGAGATGTCCAAATATCAGGAAACACACCAAACAGCAAACCTGCCTCTGATGTAGCATTCTGCTAGTTCCTGAAACAAATGCATCTGAGCTTTTTCCCCCTTGAGTGCTACTGGCAAGGCATTATTTCTACTAGAGGTCACTGCAAAAGACTGTCCCTTTAAAGACTTAATTATCTTCCAGTCGGATTTAGAGTATTCCTGGTGCGCTTTAGTGAAGTGAGATAATGTTAACACTTTGTTTCCATGTTCATAATAATCTTCTACACTCTTTCAATTTAAGCTAAAATTGAAAATTAAATTTCTTGTTATGTTAAACCATTCGCTTTAAAAAAAGAAAACTTCTAAAGGGAATCTCTCCTGACAGCTTCAGACAACATCTTTTATTTTCGTCTTTTGTAAGGTCAAAGTTTAAATAATTACCAAGTCTGGACTTAATGAATTAGGTCTGGGAAGTTCTTTTGAAAGCAGAGTGACAGAAAAGTGTCTGTCAGGACGGGTCCCAGCGGTTTGTAGTGGGGGTCTGGAGTGTAGTGTTTGGCAGAGCTGAGTACGACGTGGTCTGGATGTTTCCCCTTCGTGTTACGGAGCTTGTGTGTATTTGCTTTGACAGAGTTTGGCCGTGGTGACTCTCCTCGTCTAATTTCTCTGGAACACAGCAGGAAAACACACAAAAACAAAAATCTGCATAAAGAAACGAGAGTCTTCAGATTTATTTAAACTGAGGTCTTGGTGGTGGAGACATCCAAACCAAAGGTGGAGAACTTCAACCTCCTTCATACTGTTAAATGTAATGAAGCGTGAACTTGTGTTGAAGCTGTGTGTGTTCTGGTGGATCAAACCTGAAAATGTCGTTGAACCTTCAGAAACGCTGAAGAAACAAGTGAACAGTCTCTGCTTGTGTGTGTGTGTGTGTGTGTGTGCATCTGCACGTATACAACCCAGTGTGTGTGGGTGTGTATTGTCCCATGTTTCTAACAGTATTTTTACTCAGCTGACTTCAATGTCATCACCTCCCCTGTGATCTGTGCTCAGTAGAGACTCGCCCACATTGTGACAATACTCTATTGTCTGCTAAAGGAACCGGACTGAGGAGCAGAGAGTTCACTGGCAGGCCACTTTGATTTGTGATACACACTTTAATCAAACTAAGGGTTTCACTGTTGGTCCCGTCACCTCCGCGTTTCTGCTTTTATCCTGAAAGTAGACTGTTAGATCCCACTCAGACACTTCTGCTCCAGACAGCCTGGTACTCCAGTGGCACTGAAGTGGAAGACTCAAACAAAGAGCCTTTGATCCCAAAGTAGCCCTTCTTGTGACCAATCGAATCACGCAACATAAGAATGTGGAAAGCGTTCATCAGGTGAATTTGACAGATTGGTGACTAAGTGAGGAAAACAAACTCTTTGGTCTCCAAAAATGTGAGTCCAGATTTACTTTTTTGCTTTGATGGAAACCTTTTGACATAGAAAAAAAAACTATGTTGGTACTTTGGGAAGGTTTCGTCTCTGTTGCGTAGTTTTATTTACCTTTTAACACAAAATGATTTACTGAGCTCTTTGCCACACAAATTGGTCCAGATTTTAAAGGACCCATATCTTTCATCGCACAAATGGGCACAATATATGATATATAAAATGACCATTGGCTTTATTGACAGTTCATATTAGCATGAATTATATGTTATTTTTGTGAGCAGGTACTTCAACCTGGTAATAAATAGTACACAGCTGCAGACCCAGAGACTGCAGGTTCATGAAGTCATGTCCGACAAGTAATTACAGAGTACCCCTCCTCCCAGAGAATTCTGTCATAAGTTCACATCGCTAACCCACGCACACACACACATAAACATCACTCGAACTGATAAAACACACCTGACATTAATGATTGCCCAAGTCCATCCCTGACTCTCGCCCACCAAACTTTATGCCCGTTTAGCTTTATGACATTCACTCACTGCCCTAGCCTCTCCATCAGGCAGTTTGGTAACACTTTACAATAAAGTACGCAAAATTGTGCTTCATTACTAGGGAACGACTTAGGGGGTAATGAGTAATGTAGCAGGGAAGAATAGGTAGTTAACCAGTAGTTACTGGTGAAAATGCTCATCAGTCTTTTTTCAGGGTCTAATAGGTAGTTATCTATGAACGCAATAAGGAATCCCAAATGAATGGAGTGCCTTTGGACTCTCTTTTGCAAACTTCATGAAGGATGCAGAAAATTTGCAACATTACAGTGATTTAACATCACTGTCTCATCTTGATTTCACTCGTCTGTCACTTTGTCGTCCACCGTCAGCATCCGTCCGTCTTGAGATGATGGAAAGTGAAGCCTCCTCCCAAGTACCTACTCAGGAACTAATCTGTACCTACTAGGTACTTAACCATTATCTACTGCTTTTGTCTACCTTAAAGTGAAGCCTCCTCCCAAGTACCTACTGTGGAACGAATATGTACTTACTCAATACTTAACCATTACTTATATGTTGTTACGTGGCCATTTGCCGTAAATACATTGAGCTTATTCACACATCATTTTCTTTCATCTTGTGTGTGGTAATATTCCAGAGATGAGTGAGCAAAATCCTGCAGGTTACAGTGTTACCTGGCTCAAATCAATCACTAACAAAATGTTCAATCTTTAGGGTACTTTTTAAAATAATCAGAAAACTACACAAAAATTAACTTTTACATTTATAAACTTTAAAATCAACATGTAAAAACACTCTAAAACTACCTATTCTTCCCTGCTTCATTACTCAGTACCCTGTAAGTCGTTCCCTAGTAACAAAGCACAAATTAATAACTACCTATTAGTCTCTGAATAAGACTGCTGGGTGTTCACCAATAAGTATTGGTTAACTACCTATTAGACCCTGAAAAAAGACCGCTGAGCATTTTCACCAGTAACTACTCAATCAATCAATCAATCAAATTTTATTTCTAAAGCGCTTTTCAAACAAAGTTTTATTCAAAGTGCTTTACAAAATGACCCCAGATTCCCATAACAGGTTAAAAACATTAACAAACATATGCAATCACACGCACACACACACAGACTCACACACACACACACGAGTAAAAATTATATTAGGCTGAGTCCAGATGAGCCAAGTATGGTAACGCAAGGAAACGCCATCAGAGGAGCCGTCTGTCCCGGCAGCATCAGGTCTTCCACACTAAGTCAGGGTGCTCAGTGGAGAGGGAGCATAGACCCCCACCTATAGAGCGCCCAGGAAGCTACAGTCGACCACCGCTCCCGGGGCAGAGGGCCCCCACAGAGGAAACACTGGATTAAAATGAGTAAAAATGTAATAAAAGAGCTAATATAAATGACAACAATTAGAAAATAAGTAATAAATAAAATCATAGACAGTAAAATAATAATTTAAATAATAAAACTGTGCTAAAATATAATCATATAGAACATGCAAAGCAAGTAATAAAATATAATCATGTAAAACGAGAAATAAAACTGTAGTAAATATTTAGATAAAAGCTAACCTAAAAAGATGGGTCTTGAGTCTTGACTTAAAAACATGAACGTTCTCTGAGGCCCTGAGGTCCTCTGGCAGCTCGTTCCAGAGGCGAGGGCCATAACACTGGAAGGACGCCTCGCCGTGAGTTTGTGTCCTGACTTTAGGGATGACCAGGAGACGCCTGCCAGAGGAGCGCAGAGTCCGCGAGGGTTCATATTGTAAAAGCAGTTCTGATAGATAAGAAGGCCCAAGACCGTTAAGACACTTAAAAACCATTAGAAGAACCTTAAAATTGATCCTGAAACATACGGGTTAACTACCTATTCTTCCCTGCTTCATTACTCATTACCCCCTAAGTCGTTCCCTAGTAACGAAGCACAATTTTGCGTACCTTATTGTAAAGTGTTACCGGTAGTTTTAACATTCTGAAATCCCACTCCGGTCCCAACGGAGGTTCAACAAAAAGTCTTTGAAATCACTGTCACAATCTGGCTTTGTTTTGTGAGAGTTCGTGAAGATAAAATCCAAACGTTTTTGCAGATGAAACTCTTCTTCAGGAAGATTGAGCAGACATAGATCAATGTTTGGGATCTAGGTGTTATTTAAAGCAGCAGCGATTAGAAAGAAATCACGTCTTCACCAGTGTGGACATTGAACTCATTCTTCATCAGAGCAGGGGTGCGGTGTGGGTCGAACAAAACACAAATTAAAGTATTTACTTTTGAGAGAATGCAGTGGAGTAGAAAGTACAGATAACTGCTTTAAAATGTAGTGAAGTAAAAGTTAGAAGTACTCCTCAAGAAAATGACTTAAGTAAAGAACAGATGCATATGCTCAGTACTGCAAAATCTGCAGAATAAAAACTTGTTGTATTCAATGCACAATGGCTTCTGAGATTTAAAATTCTTTTAAATGGATTTTTCATCTTCAGTCCACATGTTGGTGACACATTTAGGGAAATTTGGCTACAGAATAAATGTTTTTGGAGGTTTGTGCTCAGGAGACCCAATGAAATGTGCAACTATCAGTTTTCTCCCACTGATGATAAAGTCTAAAACATAAGTGCAGTTTTATGTGACGTAGTGTTACACTTTCTGCCTCTTTTTATTACTCGTCTGGCTCCTCTTGAGGACTGATCTGCACTGGGAACCGAGTGGGGAAGTTGTCTAAACTCTGGCAGCTACAATAATCTTGAATTTCCTCTTATCTCAGACAGCACTTTTATTCTCAGACAGGCAATGAGTTCGGTGAAAGGACACGTAAATCTGGAATAAATGTGAAACTAATAAAAAAGTCAAAGTTTGTCATATTCGTGTGAACAATGGAGGGAGAATATTGGCCTTTGGGTTAGTTGCAGTAACCGGTCTGGACTGATCTGCTGTGCAGTCATACCTGTTGACCCTCAGCTAACCAGTGTCAGGTGCAGCAGTGGGCTGACCTGTTTGTGGAGCTGCAGGGAAAAGATTTTCCACTTGGAAGAACTGATGAAGAAAATACGATCCTGCTTTTAATTTCCACTCTGAAATCTGAATCTCATGAAGTGAGCTGATATTTCTATGATTTCTGGAAAAGTATCAAGTTAATAGGTCTCTCCCACTGGAAGTAATATCAGTGTATTTTATGTTTACTCAGCACGTGTTCACCATGGACCCAACGAATGTGGACAGCGGACGAGGGAAGGTTCCACATGACCCCAGCTTCCCCTTTGCCAGCACCTTCAGTGGTATGTTCCAGTTTTGTCTACAATATGTTTCCTCACAAGTTATAAAAGATGTTTATGAACTGAACAAAAACAGTTTAGTTTTCAACAGGTAAGCTGTAAAATACAAATGATACTGATGTAACCAAATGTACAGTAGATTAGTCATAAACAGTCACGTGGTACCTGAAAGCATGAATGTGAAAATAGTCTTTGACCGCTATTTCCTGCATTAGCGCGGGGAGAAAATGCTTGGATTAGAAAAAGCAAAATAAGTTTGTGTTAATGGTGTGGTTCACTCGTTCATTCAATGCATTTGTAGTGGTCTGTAGTAGGAATGAATGCCTTAATTTATAATTGGGGGAAGGGGAATATACCGGTGCACCGTTTCCAGGAACTAGCAGTTACCCACATCACAGCTGAGCTTCAGACGGCAGGTTTTGGAGTCTTTTTTTTCTCATATTTGGACATCTTGCCTCTGATTGGGTTGCAGCAATGTGACACTGATGTTTATCTCCACAAATAGCAAGAGCATGAAGGAGTTCTGCTGTGTGGTGAAGTTCCTAATGCTAACATTTAGCTTGTACTAGTCAGGACATTTTCTGTGGTTTCCTGGAAACCAACAGTCTTTCCTGTTGTGAGTCAAGATGGGTGAGTCCATGAATGTTAGGTGGCAGTGTGACATAGATCTGTCAGGCTTTAAAACAATCTAGAGTTTCACCATCAATTTTCTGTCAGAAGCAAATGCAGGAGATAGGTGTAGGAGACTATTTTTATGTTCAGCCTGCAACTCAGAGTGACCGGTTATAGTCAGAATAATCATTAAAAATGGGTTTTCAATGCCCCACACATTTGTCACGTCATAATTTAGCTGCCCAGGGACTGCAGGTAGAAATTAGCATGTATGCTATAACCTGATTTTCTCTTGGTCAGTTTATTATTGGGTCCCTGTTTTTTTTTTTATTTTAATTTTTTTGTAACTTATATTTACTTATTTACTACTTCCTGAAACAGGAGCACCAGAACCTTTTTCCACAGACAACGACTCACAAGGCATTCATTTCTATTAGAGACCACAGCAAATGTATGGAAGTAATTAGTGTGAAAAAAAACACACACACATTTATAAAAAATAGAAAATATGAGTACTTGAGCCCAGATGCCCCATCAAGAAATCCTTGTTCCATTTTTTTTTCCAGTTAATTTTGCAAGTTTCATATTTTGTGTCCTGATTAAAATGTCACACAGATTTATTTTTGGGCCCCTCAGATCTTTACTGTATTTTAGATAGATAACCACGAACAGCAGTTTGGAAATCTGTGTCTGGCTGTGACACACTCTTTGGACCGGTGCTCACCAGAATAAACAGTTCTGGGTGTTTCTTTCAAAGTGTCATTAGGTATTTATTGCAGCTTGTGAAATAACTCAGATTAATGCCAGTGACAGACGATCCTGGGACCTTTGTTAGGCTGGAAGCATGTTTGGTGTGTGTCTGTGTATATGGGCATATATATGTGTGTGTGTGTGTGTGTGTGTGTGTGTGTGTGTGTGTGTGTGTGTGTGTGTGTGTGTGTGTGTGTGTGTGTGTGTGTGTGTGGGTGGGTGGGTGGGTGGGTTTCTCATCCTCTTTGCACAGCTGGGTGATTCCAGCTTCAGAAATTGTCCCACAGTGCTTTGTGTTTGGCAGGAGAACTTAAAATTTAGAGCCAAGCATTTAGTAGTTTGGACCTGAGCTGTGATGTTCAGTGACCACATGGAAACAGAACCGGTTTCTGAAGAACGACTGACGGATATAGAGACGTTCATGAAGATGCTGATGATGTGAAATGTAAATGTTGGCAAGAAATAGTGATGTGTTTAAGGCGTGTACACTGCCACTTTAGTCAAAAAGATGGAGTTTGCAGATTTATTTTGGCTTTCTTTGAATGGCAGAGTTGTGTCAAAAAAATGAGATGGATCAGATTTCTTGTTGCAGGAATTTCTTAATTATCTGTTTCTGAGATCAGTTTAGAGAAAATAAAAATGGTTTTATCTCTTTTATATTTGCTGTTTTTTCTTTGACTATTTGAACAAATAAACAACGTTTGGACAAAACAAACGTGTTTTTGGTAGCACGTTGCAGCTCTGGAAAATCAAATATATTAGGGACAGACGGTCCAAGAAGGAAACAGTTAATATGTTAAATATCAGATGTGAAAATTTTCTTCTTACATTTTACTTTATTTTGCCAAAATAATAAATTATAATAAGCAAAAAATCTAAAAAAAAGAAAACAAAGCTGCAATCCCCGTGACCTGTCAACACTGATTATGCTGCCTTTTTGTTCTTGTTTTTCGTCTTGGGAGACATCTTCCACAGCTGTGTGTGTGTGTGTGTGTGTGTGTGTGTGTGTGTGTGTGTGTGTGTGTGTGTGTGTGTGTGTGTGTGTGTGTGTGTGTGTGTGTGTGAGTGTGTGAGTGTGTGTGTGTGTGTGTGTGTGTGTGTGTGTGTGTGTGTGTGTGTGTGTGTGTGTGTGTGTGTGTGTGTGTTTCTGATACTGTTATTGCAGCCAAGTGAAATAGACTTTTTTGAAAGACTCATGATGTTTCAGGAGAGCGTTGTGTGGCCAGATAAATTTTCAACAACAGCTGGAAATAATTCAACAAAGTTTAGATAAAAGGAGAAAAATGTTTTTTTTAAGTTATAATTGTTTTATGGTTGACACCAAAAACGTTGATGAAGGTTTTTTTTGCATAAAATCCCTCTCACATTTCAGCAGTTTTCTTTCTTTCTTGACAATTTCAGTGCCCTCCAGAATGAGCCGTTTTAGGGCTCTGTCACTTTATGAAAACAAACTGGAGCAAGCCATGCCCACCCCTCCCCTGTTTAGGCTTCTTTAGGCTGAGAAACTCTGATACAAAGGAGGGGCTTAGAGTAGAGCTGCTGCTCTCTCTTGCGTTGGTGGTTCTATAATAATTTAAAGGCCAACACTCGCAGAAAACTTTTATTTTTTTTACATTTGGAGTGTTTATAGAGGCAGTAGAGACCTACATAGCAGCTCAAAAGTATACAAAAAGGGGCATTTCGAATATGTCCCCTTTTAAAGAACATTTTAGTTGCGTTGTCTTGTTTTTCCTGAACTTCCTCAGATCAGTTGAGGCAGCTGTCTTGCTTGATGTCTGAAAACTCTAACAGTATTCTGCAAATTAACACCCAGTGTGTCGCATGAACAATGTATGGACCTCTTTCCATTTTCAGTTGAGGATGAAGTGCATTTATTTCCCTGTTGTATATTTGTCTGAATTATCACCTATTATTTAATAAGGTTTCACTTGTTCCCCTCAAACCGTTCTAATTTTTGAAACTGTTCCCTCATAATTACTATGATTTGTTTCTTATTTATGGTTAAATCCATTTTGTCTTTTAAATTAAAGGATCTTTTTTTTTTGTTTAGCTAATTTAAGACCATAGTATTTTTTTCTGACTGAAAGACTTGAAAAATATGATCTTTCTCCACGTCCCTTGTTTATGTCTGCCTGTCTGTCTGTCTGCAGGTGAAGAATTGTACACAGGACTGACAGCAGATTTCCTTGGAAGAGACGCTGTGATCTTCAGGAGCATGGGAGGTCGCACCACCATGAGGACAGAAACGGATCAGAAACTACTTCACAGTAAGAATCGTGTTTATGCAAATCTGGTATGGTGCAAATAATAAAGTCTTAACATTTTTACATCTTTATTCATTGAAATAGTTCTAATAAAGGCTCACTAATCCACCGGGGATTAGCAGATTAGTTCATAATAAATTTAATTCCTTGCTCCCAGACCCCAAGTTCGTTGCTGCCCACCTCATCCCGGACAACGATGACAGAGACGATGACAAAGTTTATTTCTTCTTCACTGAGAAGGCGTCAGAGGCAGGTGACAGGGAGGAGGCAATACACACACGAGTTGGCCGAGTGTGTGCGGTGAGAGAATTCTTAATGGTTTTATGTTCAGTAAACGGTAGATTTTCAGGCTGCTGGAATCGGGTTCTGAGGATTAGTCTTGCAGATGATGAAGTTTCTTCTGCAACAGTTGTTAAACTGACCAGGGATTCGCTTAAGAAAAGCTTCACAAAACCACAATGAGCTAATGATTCAATTCAGGCACTCGCATGCTAAAGATTTCATGGGTAACTTTGTAGAACGAGACGATGTGTTAAATCGGTATTCCTTACATTGTGATTGTGACACTTGCAGCCCGGATTTTTGAAAAGACAACCCTCTTTTAGTGTAGCGTATTCACATTTCCCCAAAAGAGTGTAGAGGTATCATATTCTGAAAGAGATAAATGCATTCTCCTCCCAAACTGCATGCAGCTGTCAGATTTCCCAACCGCAGTCTCCAACAGCTTTGTACGCTCTGTAACATTCTTTCACGCTTCCATTTGTCCTATAAAACCATATGTGCACTGTAAGGAACACACTAAAGGGAATCCAAAGTGGAATACACACAAAGGCAAACTCACGTTCACTGACACACACAAGGGTTGTGCCAAAAATGTAAAAAATCAGAGAAATATCTCATTGAAATTTTCTTTTTCCTATTCTTTCTCTCTTTCTTTTGCTCCCTCTCTTTTTGTTTGATTTCTGCACAATTTTCACTTTTAAATTGAAGGTTTCTCCACACGTCTGTGTGTAGTTTCAATGTGAGACCAGAGGTAATTGCACACTTAGGATGCATTAAATATCTGACCCGAAGCTCCAGATGTTAACCGTTACTTGATATTTCCCTTGTGGTGCTCCTGAATGTTAACTCGTTGTCATTTCTGAGGGTTTTTAATCTTTAGGCCTACGTTTTAACATGTTAAAGTATTTAATTAGCCCAGCTCAAGGTATTTTAATAATAATGCATTGAACTTATATAGCGCTTTTCTAGACACCCAAAGACGCTTTCACACACTCTCACATTCACACACTGCTAGTGATGGTAAGCTACTTGTAGCCACAGCCGCCCTGGGGAGGTCTGACGGAGGCAAGGCTGCCATTTGGCGCCGTCGGCCCCTCTGACCACCACTAACACAGGCAAGTTGGGTGAAGTGTACCCCTGGCGGGAGCTGGAATCGAACCCATGATCATGAGGCAACCCGCTCTACCACCTGAGCTACTGCTGCCCCCAATTTTAAAATAATATACACTGCTTGCATGTGAACAATCATTGATCCCTTTTAATGTGGGCTCTATATGCGCTGAAATAATTACCCAGTTGTGTTTAAGACATTGTTTCTTTGTATTTTCTGGCAGAACGATGTTGGAGGCCAGAGAGTTCTGGTGAATAAATGGAGCACCTTCATTAAAGCCAGACTGGTATGTTCTGTTCCAGGACCTCATGGCATCGACACACACTTCAACCAGCTGGGTGAGCTCAGCTCTCACACACAAAGTTCTAGAGTTTGTATTTGCATGTGCACAAATGTAAACAATCAGTAGCATGCTGTGTTCGAAATTCAGCAGAAATGTGTAGTTGAACTGGAATTATCTTCCTGTGAAACAGAGGACGTTTTCCTGCTGAAGACCAAGGATGAAAGAAACCCAGATATCTATGCTATTTTCAGCACCATCAGGTGAGCATGCATGCTAATAAACCACATTTACTCACCTTATTAACACACCGGTGGTGCTTTGATTGTAGTTAAAGACTGAATAATCATGCAGATTTTTTTTCCTAACATTTCCAACAAACTTAAACTGGGTTATGGTTAACGGTTCTAAAGATTATCTTATCAGATAATCCTATCTTGTGTGGTGTCTTACTGGTGGACAAGGGTGTCAGGACCGCTGATACTATAAATCCAGGATTCAAACATGTTGAATTGTCCTTTATTGGTTTTTGAGGAAAAACAAGCTTTACTGCCTGTTTAATGTGACACGTAGCCATTTCAGAAAGCAAGTTGAAGTTTGCACACTTCTGCCATGTTTGTTTCCTTCATTTTATCTTGCAAGATAATGATATAACATGTCAATTTACCTTCTGTTCTCTACAGTAATGTATTCCAGGGCTTTGCTGTGTGTGTTTACCGTATGGCCGACATCAGAGAAGCTTTCAATGGACCTTTTGCACATAAAGAGGGTCCAGATCGTCAGTGGGGTCCTTATGAAGGCAGGGTTCCTTATCCAAGACCAGGAGTGGTAAGTGATAAATTACAAGATAAGTCTAGTCACATTTGGTCATTTCATGGCTCTTGCTAAATCATATTTAGTGTCATATATAGAATTCTGTTAATTATAGTTCAATGAGATGAAAAGCAATCTGATAAAATTGGTAATGGCAGATCAGATGCACATGAAAAAGAAAAAGTAATCAGCTACTACACTAAATGAATGTGTTTTCACATGAATAAAGGTATGAAATCATGTGTTTTTAAAGTAAAATTTGCACTGATGGAACACTGACTCATTCAGATAACTTTGTTGAACTTCGTCTCACTGGTAGAGCTACTGAAGCCATTTTCTCCTATAGGAATTCTCCAACCAGTGATTTTAGGCCTGTTACCACTATCTAAAATCTAGGTAATTTTACCAGACTTATGTGGCATGTGTCTGAATTTTCTGAGCCATTTCAGGGACCAACCGAGTACCTGAACTGGGCTATACACTCAGAAATGGCCCAGTAGAGTCACTAGGGCTTGTGGTTAATTAATGCTGTCTGGTAAATCAGTAGAAATTGACATTTGCAGACATTGCCAAACAACAGGCATTTATGAAATGCTCATTTATTTGTGAAGCGGAGTGGAATAAATAGAAAATAGGTAGCATTGATGCTGCATTAAAATAGCATATTTTTAAAGGTGCATTATGTAGAAATGAAAAAAAAAGAAATAAGTTAAATCCTGTTGTAAAATCTGGTTACTGCAACCACTTTAAACAACTCTGATGCTTTTTGCCAGCTGTCGTCAAATTACAATTGTCGGAGCTGCAGCATTAGCTCGCAGGAGACACAGAAACCTCACACTCGCTGATGGTAACCAGTAGTCACGTCCCTTTTTCCTTTGTTTTGAAAGGAGAAAAACTGAAAATCCCAACAGACAACTGGATATGAAATATGTTTTAAATATAACCTTCCTTCCAAAATGACTGAAACATTTGACTCTTTTGGGATTTTGTCACTGTAAAGGTCTCATTATATTCTGACATACTGCACCTTTAAGTTCCAAGTGCCAGAAAATGTGGCGCATATACTCCCATAATGCAATGCATTACTCAGTATATGTTCAATACTTGTGCAATACCAGATTTACATAGTGTGTCTGTGTCCCTTAAAGTATTCTGCATATTTATGGAAGCCACGTTTCATTTTTGTTTTGTTAGTGGTTGATAGTTACAATAATAACTTACTGCCTATATGCATATACATGTACTTATGTTATTATTTGTTATTATGTGTGTGTGTTTAACCGTGGTCAGGTTGTGTTCGCGGAGTCAAGTTCCTATGCTCTGGGTCTCTGGAGTGCTGGCAATAAAGCTGATTCTGATTCTGATTCTGATTTTTTCTTCAAATTATTCTTATAGTCGGTGTGCCCCAACCCTGGTCCTCTGGGCACACTGACCTGCATGTTATCCATGTCTCTGCTTCAGCACACCTAATTAACATTGGCTTCTCAGGAGGACATCAAGTGCTGCAGATGTGAAGTTAGGTGTGTGGCAGCAGGGAAACACTGGTGATTAAAAGGGCAACACGAAAAACATGCAGGACAGTGTGCCTTGAAGACCAGGGTTGGGAAACACTGCTCTAAGTGTACGTGCTATTCTATTCTATTCTATTCTATTCTATTCTATTCTATTCTACTCTACTCTACTCTACTCTACTCTACTCTACTCTACTCTACTCTACTCTACTCTACTCTATTCTATAATTGTAGTCACTTTGGGGTTCCCTACAGAGTGCCATAACATTATTTTGGTGTTTGGTTATTATGTCGTTCTTCTTTCCATTTCCCCTGAATAAATTAAAGTAAATGATTTTCCCTGCATTTCCCCCAACTGGTTGAAATCACAATTACAACTGTCTTAAACAACCCTACCGCTAACATGAGCCAGAGCTAACACGTTCTGACTGATACTAAATTCAATTCAATTCAAATTCAAAAATACTTTATTAATCCCAGAGGGAAATTGATGCTGTAGTAGCTCAGAATAATAATAATCAAGTCATCAAAGAGTTGTTGTATATTACAATGGCTGTTGGCAGGAAGGATCTCCAGTAGCGGTCAGTGTTGCAGCGAAACTGAAGAAGCCTCTGACTGAAGACACTCTTCCGTTGTCGGACAGTCTTGTGAAGAGAATGCTCAGGGTTGTTCATAATTTTCTTGATTCTCTGGAGAATCCTTCTTTGCATTATCTCCTCCAGTGGTTCCACAGTCGTCCCCAGAACAGAACCAGCCTTTTTTATTAGGCTGTTGAGCCTTTTCAGGTCCCTGCTTCTGATGCTGCTACCCCAACAGACGATGGCTGAAGAGATTACACTCTCAACAACAGACTTGTAGAAGATCTGCAGCATCTTGCTACAGACATTGAAGGACCTAAGCGTCCTCAAGAAGTGCAGTCTGCTGTGCCCCTTCTTGTAAACGGCTTCGCTGTTCTTTCTCCAGTCCAGTCTGTTGTCCAGGTGAACTCCAAGGTATTTGTATTCCTCAACCACCTCCACTTCTTCTCCCATGATGGAAACAGTGTTTGACTCCACCCTGTTTCTTCTGACGTCTAAAATCATCTCCTTTGTTTTGTTCACGTTCAAGATCAGATGATTGTTTCCACACCATGCCACAAAGCGCTCCACCAGCTCTCTGTACTCAGCTTCCTGTCCATCTCTGATACACCCGACAACCGCAGAGTCATCTGAGTATTTCTGTAGATGACAGGTCTCTGATTTGTACTGGAAGTCTGAGGTGTACAGGGTGAAAAGGAATGGTGAGAGTACAGTCCCCTGTGGTTCTCCAGTGTTACTGATCACCTGATTTCATGTGCAGTTCTTCAGCCTCACAAACTGTGGTCTGTTTGTCAGGTAGTCTTTAATCCAGGCGATAGCTGAGGCCCCCACCTGTGTCTTCTGGAGTTTCTGGCAAAGTACATCAGGCTGAATTGTGTTAAATGCACTGGAGAAATCAAAGAACAAGACCCTCACAGTGCTGCCTGCTTTGTCCAGATGACAGTGGATTGGTTGAAGCAGCTGGATGATGGCATCTGCAACTCCAACTCCATGACGATAAGCAAACTGCAGCGGGTCCTGATATGTTCTAGTTTGCTTATTCAGGTGGACCAACAGGAGTCTCTCCAGGACCTTCATGATGTGGGATGTCAGGGCAACCGGTCTGTAGTCGTCATTGACTGATGGGCGAGTTTTCTTTGGAACTGGAACAAGGCAGGATGTCTTCCACAGGACTGGAACCTTCTCCTGGGCCAGGCTGAGGTTGAAGAGGTGCTGCAGAATACCACAGAGCTGCTCTGCACAGGCCTTCAGTACTCTGGGGCTGACACCATCTGGACCTGCAGCCTTGTTCCTGTTCAGTCTCTCCAGCTGCCTCTTCACCTGACTTCTAGAGACAGATAGGTGAGAGGTGGAGGTAAATGGGGCAGCATCATCTCCTGACTTGGCTGAAGACAGATTTATAGAACCAGAAGAGTCCATGACTGTGTTAGAGGACAAAAGAGCTGACGTGTGGCAGGAAAATGTTGGATCAGAGGAGGATGGGGCCTCTGATTGGTTGGGGACAGACGAGGAGGATGCTGGGTTTGTTCCTGAACTGAACCTATTGAAGAACTTGTTCAGTTCATTGGCTGTGTCCAGACTGCCATCTGTGCAATCCTTCCTCTGCTTACTCTGTGATCTTCTTCATCCCTGACCAGACATCTCTGATATTGTTCCTCTGTAGTTTGTTCTCCATCTTCTTCCTGTATGCCTCCTTGGTGTCTCTGATCTTGATCTTCAGTTGCTTCTGTATACTCCTCAGTAATTCCCTGTTTCCCTCCTTGGGTCGGTTGGTTCTGGAGTTTTTGACAATTAAGATTGCGCCCACATTTTCTCAGTTAAACACACTCTTTTAACAACGGTAGTTTCTGCTTCAGCCCTCTCTCCCCTCCCCCAGTGCAGTGGCCGCAAACTCACATTAAACATTAAAATAATAATTTCATTTTCTGTTCCTCACTTCTGATTACCTTCAGTGGTGTCTGTTTGTTGCAACCACCAGGTACAAAAACTAACTTGTTTTTATTTGACTATTTTTCTGTCCTGCCTGTTTATTATCTTCCTGCATCTCCTCTCAATCCTAAAGAAAAACTGCTACCTGGGTTCATATATATCCACCTCATGAGTTACCTTTGAACTGCAGTTCTAAAAGATCTACTGACCGCTAAAACAGCGGAGTGCGCGATGCTCGCCAGCCGCATCAGTGAGATGCGTCACCGGAGGACAAAACAGGTGATGCGCCCCGCTCCACAGCAGCGAAAAGCATCAGTCACAAATAAAAGACAGAAAACATAAAAGGAAATGAGCCAACATGAACGATTGTGTGTTAAATTGGTTTTTGAGGTGGCGACACCTGATTTGATAATGTTACTGTGGCCGTGCTCAGGACGCAGATGTCTGGAGCGCGTCAACAATCAGAGCTTTGCATGTGCAAGCTGGTTAAGATTAGGATGGGGGTGAGGGAAAGGTTGTATTGCAAGAGGGTAAAGGTCACAATTTGGTTAAATGTCCGTTTTACGGCAGATGTCAGTACCGACGCTCTGGCACAGCGCGTTTTCTCCCGATGCGCAGGGCTCGTCACCTGCTGTCTTTTCCAACGACTGCATCTTGTCGGTCATTATCACGTGACAGCGACTAGTCGATGACAGGCATAAAAAGTCACTACAGAGCAGTGAAGTCGACTAGTGACTAGTTCATACAACCCCTACTACAGAGTGCTGTCCAATCCTAAGTTTCTGATCCACTAAAACCAGTTCAAAAGCAATAGCTTAAAGTGTTAAAAACTTGACAGTTTTGCTTCAAATTACAGTGTACATTAACTGAATAAAACGTGTGAAAAGAATTATTTGTAGATGTTCTCAGTGCTGAACAGTGATGTCACTCACTTCCAGAACAACCGCGATATGCTGACGCTGAAGTCCTGAAAGGGACGATTTTGCATGGAGACACATTGCCTGAGAGGACAGAGCCACGGTATTTTCCCGTCAGTCACCCGTCCCCCCTCCCGTAAATGTTCCAGAACACCTTTAGTGGAAACACGGCTCTTGATAAATCTGCAGCTTTGTGGAACGTTGACCCATGGTACGTACAAAAACAGATGGTTTAAAATGTTTTGGGCTAGAAAGGATGTGAAAGCATTAAGCCTGAAGGTGCTGAAAGTTTCCGTATTAGCTGAGTAAACTCCTGTAAGTGGTCGTGCAGCTGCTGCTGCCTGGTTTACTTCCTGACTCTGAGTGGAGCCTCTCTCGAGTTCTATCAACCACAGCGCTGTAACTCACACAAACACATGCACACATGATGATGCTGCACGAGCCATTCCACTTCATTAGCAGAGTGATGAGAGTGCACGGAGGCAGAAGATGATGAAGAATGTGGTAAAAGCGTGAACACCTCTTTGGTTTTGCTCTGCTGACTTTGTGATTAGCAGGAATGTTTTTGGCGCAAAGCTGAAAGTTAAAAAAATTTAACTAAGAAAAAAATTCTAGAAAAAGTCAAAATCCAGAGAAGACTGGAATTTTTTCTTGAGGCAAAATATTGACTCGTGTCTTTAAGAAAACCCATATAAACATAGATTTTGAGATGAACTGGGTGTGTTTCCTAAAGTTTTCTTGTTTTTCTTGATCATCATCATTTAAAGTTACCGGTCAGAAACGCTGAACGAGGGAAAACCGTGTGCATGTTCTCCCTGTGATGTTTTCGTTGGATTGAAATGTTTCTGTACTTTGTTTAAATTTGTGTCAGAACTCATCTTTTAGCAGACAAAATGATGGAATACTTTCTTCCTGCGGATAATCCAGACCTTTCAGAAAGAATCCCACAGCCTCTGAGCAGACAGTTTTTATAAAAATATAACCTCTGACCGACATTTGTTCCCACAACGAGATTCTTGTGTTTGAAATACATTTTACAATGATTAGTTCACAGGGAGCGCTTGGCCTACAGGAGAGTTTTTCTTGGACAAGGAAATGACATCAAAATGATTTTTTTAAAGATTTCTTTAAAATCCACCTCACTTTAATATCCTGTCACTTTGTTTAAAAAAAAGTGTGTTTTTGTTTGAATACGTCACATTTCCTTGATCACAACATCCCTCCAGACTAAACTCAAATTCTCATTCGGTCTTAGAAGAATCAAAAGGTAAAGCTGTTATTAGTTTGTTTAATCTTGAAATGAGTTTTCTAGGAGTCAATTTTAAGCTGTAATAAAAACTATTTCAAGTATTTAATCCCTACTTTAATATTAAAGTAGGGATTTTATTAAAATAAATCTAAGAAAGAAATAAGAAACTGCAGAAAATCTAATACTTTTATTGGTTTTTGTCTCAGAGAGGTTTTTAGCAAAATGACACAAAAATGGAAAGAACAATTAATTTAAATTCGTTAAAAAAATTAAATGTAAAGATTGTTCTTGATTTCTGTCTGTAAAAGTTGCATCTAAATCACTGTAACTGCAGCTGATAAGTTTCTTCTCACATTAATTACAGCAAAAAAGCAAAGTCTGATTTTCTTTTAGACAATAAGAGAATATTCTAATCTTAATGCATCTTTTTCATAAAATCTAAACGGTTTCTACTTAGATGCTTATCAAGTATTTTTTTAGCTTCGTCTTCGTCTTCTTCCGCTTATCCGGGTCCGGGTCGCGGGGGCAGCATCCCAACTAGGGAGCTCCAGACCATCCTCACCCCCGGCCACCTCCACCAGCTCCTCCGGCAGGATCCCAAGGCGTTCCCGGACCAGATTGGAGATGTAACCTCTCCAACGTGTCCTGGGTCGACCCGGGGGCCTCCTGCCGGCAGGATTATTGAGGATTTTTAAAGAAGGCTTTTCACATTTAACCCTTAAGGACCCAAGCTCTTTTGAAATAGAAAATAGATAAGAATAAATATCTAAATGCAGAAAAAACGTAAAATAAAAAAAGTGTAAAATAATTTTCCACATGTATAGAATGTCACTTGGAGTTGTCAAGCTTGAAAATATGACTCCAGAATCAAATTTGCAGCTATTTGAAATGGGATGTGGCACATGTATCACCTCAGGGTTAAAATATTTTCCTTTAGTTTTATTTATTACTTGATCTTTCCTCATCTGTGTTTGAATAACTGCAACAGACTTTGCAATGGTACATTTGTGTATTTTTGCAAACTCTTGACAAAAACATAAAGCCTTGTAATTAATTTTATTTAACATTTGTGATTAAATAAATTATGTCATAAGAACACTGTGAAACACAATCAGGCTGTTTAAAAAGAGCTTTTAACTCCACATTAAATGCTTCACAAAAAGCAAAAGTCCAAACTTTTTCTTCATGTACTCAAACACTTGGAACGCTGACACATATTCTTGTGCATGAATAAATCAACTGCATGAACCTAAAAGGTTTTAGTCACACAAACTGGCGAATACATAATATTTAACTGCCACTCTGTCTGGCATAACAAAATTAGGAAGATTGGCAGAAAAAAATGGCCAATCAGGAACAGCTTGATGAAGCCATTATTGTTACTCTTCTGATGTCTGCAGTGATCTTTGTCGCAGTCACTTCTGCAGTCTTTGATTGCAAGGGAATTCTTGGCAGGTTACATCATCCTTCCAGATAAAAGTCAGCTAGAGAATCAAAGCTTATGTGTTCTTTAGTGAAACAAAGCAAAATCCTGTGATGGATTGTAGGGTTGGACACCTTCCCTTATCTTACGTGTTGTAAATGCGTATAAAACTTGTTTTCTGTGGATGAAGACAAAATTCAGTGCTTGAGGCAAAAAAACCTTTGCTGCTACATGAGAGCTTTTAGATCAAAATCCTAAGCAAACTTTAAGTTTCTTATTTCATTAGCTCATTGTTTAGCTTTCTTTATCATTTAAATTTACTGATTGGCTTAATGAACTGACCTGTATTGGATTGTTTACTATGTGAAGTACCTTGAGACGACGATCGGCATGATTTGGCGCTATATAAATAAACTTGGATTGAATTGAACAGAATTTAATTTAAAGTATCTTTGCCAAATACTAGCACACCAGTTTTCCTTTAGGTGGCCCAACTGAGTGGACTTTTGACTCGGATGGTTAAAAAAAAAAAAGAAACTGCACACTTGGTGATGTTTCCAAGCTTTTAATATCACTACAGTGGTTCTGAACTTTAATCCAGTTTTTAGCACAATAAAACTCCTAATGAGGACTTTTAGGATTTAAGACCATGATTACACCAAAGTTTGTTAGAAACACACACCCTATGGTGGTAATTTGGAGTTGAAAATGGCCAGAAATTTCTATTTTTCTGACTTTCACTGTGCAATTGGTCTGCCAACCAAAAACTATAAAACATAAAGGCTTGAACTGTTCTCTCTTACATACTTAATTTTTTCTTTTGAGTGTTTTTGATCCTTTCTCTTGTCTTTTTAGTGTCCCAGTAAAATCACAAACCAGCCTGGCAGGGAGTTCGGCAGCACCAAGGACTTTCCTGACGCAGTTCTGCACTTCGCTCGCAGCCATCCACTGATGTGGCGGTCGGTGTATCCAGCGCTACGCCAGCCTGTGCTTGTGAAAGCCAACATTCCCTACAAGCTCAAACAAATTGTGGTTGACAGGGTTGAAGCAGAAGATGGCCAGTATGATGTCATGTTCATTGGTACAGGTACGCACATGTGATTCAACGTGCTTCCAAAATACCAAACTTGCTAACAGATTAGCTCTGTGTTCAACATTTTATTCAGAAATTAGATTGTGCATCGTTACCAATCTGCACAAGAGCGTAAATGCAATTATTTTGTTTCATTGCTGAAGCGTTTTAGAAGCAAAAACAATGAGTGGCAAAAATGCTTAGATTTTCCTGTGGTTTTGATTTGTGACATTTTACTTATTATATTATTTGTTTGCTTTTCTTTCAGATGTTGGTAAAGTTTTGAAGGTTATTGTTTTGCACAGTGGAAACAGTCTTGAAACAGAGGAGGTCACACTGGAGGAGCTGCAAGTCTTTAAAGTAAGCAAACATTAAATTAATTTCTGTTTATTTATATAGTTCCAAATAACAAGTGTCATCTCAAGGCACTTGTCCTTACCACTGCATTGAGGTCAGTTCATTATGTAAGGAAACCCAGCAGATTGCATCGAGTCACTGACTTGTTGTGTCAGTGACGTTACCGCAATCACCATACTGAGCAAGCATGTAGCGACAGTGGAGAGGAAAACCCCCCTTTAACAGGAATCGTGTTTATGATTGGATAGAACTAGGGCTGCAAGAAAATATCGATGCACTGAAAAATGTTGCGATTCCGAATCCATATTCAGAAGCAGTGAACTGATTTAAGAATCTACATGCAAACATTTTTCTTTTGTGTGGTGTAATTCAAACTCCGGGTGGCCGCAGTTTTTACTATCTTCGTTCTGAAAGAACAATGAGATTGTGATAAAACTGGACGTGTCTTGTTGCTTCAGATCTGAATTTTCAAATTTAATTCCAGCTTTAAAATTGAAAATATAATCTGGCTTTTAGAATCACAACATATCGTATTGCTTTCCTTTTATTTTGATGTATATCATTTAGCCACATTTGCGTGTATTTATTTGCTACACTTAATAGCTTAATAAAAGCTCTGAAATATATTTTAACAAAACACGCTCTCACATCTTTATCTTCCAAGTCATGTTTGCATTACGAGTCGTTATTGTTTCCTTGCAGATGCCAACTCCAATTACATCAATGGAAATATCAGTGAAGAGGGTGAGTTAGTCTGACCAAGGCCATTAACTTTAAACGAAACATTCTCATTATGACCCCTCTACCTTCGTTTACTTCCATCTTTTCAAACAGCAAGCCCTGTACATGGGCTCACCAGCAGGTGTGGCGCAGGTGAAGCTGCATCGCTGTGAGACTTATGGGAAAGCCTGCGCCGAGTGCTGCCTGGCCAGAGATCCTTACTGTGCCTGGGATGGATCATGCTGTTCACGATTTCTCCCTAACAGCAAACGGCGCTACCGCAGGCAGGACATCAGGAACGGAAACCCTGCCATGCAGTGTGTGGACCAGAATCTGAGCGGTACATTAACTTTACCTTTAATTTGTTTTTTTTTTTTTTTTTTGGGGGGGGGGGGGGGGGGGGGGGGGTGTCCTGGACTGTTTCCTGGCCAGGTATGGCGTCTTAAGTGTCTTTTGCAAGCCTGAAAAACTGATTTAGAGCCAGTTTCTCTGATTTAGTTGGGTCATAGTGAAAAAGAGGTCTGATATTTGTCCAAGCAATCAGTTCCTGTGTTTATGCTCAGCTGAGCTTTATAATGTTGCTGGTAACAAATGTTGAAAAAGGTTATGTCCTCATATATCAGAAGGGTGAAATCAAACACTAAAAGAATGGAAATGAAAGAAGAGAATAAAGCAAATTAACTCTAGATAAACTACATTAAACCTTTTTGCTGATTCATTATTATGATACAGCCCTGGTGGCCTAGTGGTAAAGTCTCTGGATACAGCAGATCAGGGTTCAATTCACACCAGAGCCATAAAATATTGGGGTGCATGGTGGCGCAGCAGTTGGCACTGTTGCCTCGCAGCAAGAAGTTTGCAGGTTTGAAACTCGGCTGTGGCCTTTCTACATGGAGTTGCGTATTCTCTCCATACATGCGTGGGTTTCCTCCAGGCACTCCGGTTTCCCCCACAGATCACAACATTCCCTATATAGCTAAAAAACTGTACGTCACTTTGGATAAAAGCGTCTGCTAAATAAATAAACATTTTTTGTCACAGAAACATAATTTTACAGGTTTTCTTGGCACCGCTGCTGTATTCTGTATCTGCTTTAATCTTTCACAACTGTGTCTTAAGTTTACCATTTCAGTTGTCTCTTAAAGGCGCCAGCTCCCAGCTCCCTTCAAAATTTTTTAAAGCTTGTTTTAGCAAATCTGTTATTGATCAAATGTTTGTGTCTGCCTTGCAGGCAGGATGAAAACCAAAAAGCAAAGTTTGTGTCAAAAAGTCTGTTTATTTCCAGCTTAATAAAACCCATTTTACACAAATGAAGAATGCTCTGGCTCAAGCAACCCAAAGTGCCTGCAGTGTAATGCGTTTTAAAACGCTTCTGCAGGACATGGTAGCACTTTTACAATAAGTGATGCAACTCTGTCCCAGTCTGTTTTAGTGGTTGTGCAGATTAAACAGCTCAGTGTTCGAGGTCATGAAAGAGAAGGCGTTCTTTGACGAGATGAGTTTGTTCCGCTATTGTGAAAGCACAAAATAAAAGTGAACTGGTTTAAGACTAGTGTAGACGGATGGCAGAGCCAGAAAAATGTGATGAAGGAAAGGCACTGACCCAACAAGTCACTCTGAAGGCAGCGTGACTTGAACTTTATAGCTGTTAAGTCGAAAAAGACAAGTGAAAAGGATTTAAAAGGATGATGTGGATTCTAAAGAGGTTACAAACATTTGGACAGACTGTAAATTAAGAACTTAAGCAAAGGAGCGGACATGGAGTCTGTTTTTGCTCACCTGAGTGAGGAAGTGAAGTGATGAAAGATGTCTCACTTAAAGTCCCCAGATGGACGATCTATCTTCAGTTCAAGGAATCAGGTTTGTGTTAAAGTGAGACCTCTAGACTCTAGAGGATCTTTGCTTTTGCAGCTGAGGCTGAAATTGCAAAGACTCTCCTGATTGAGCTTTAAAGAGACAGTGTGCATTTTCCCTGGCGATAGGGGCCAGTACATATAAATCACTGCAAGCAAGCATTATTTTTGTGTTCAAATAAGACCTTACCAACGGATGGCCATTAGGGTCAAAAATCCCTGAAAGTGTAACCTCCAGCAAAATAACAAGAACATCAGATTCCCTTTCATCACTGGCAACAAGTGAAGAGGTAAATGTGTAAAACAACAACATTTATGAATGGTGAAAGTTTTGTAACCATTTCTTACTAATCAGTAAATGTGTTTTGACCTCACGGGCTTCCGTAGAAGGAAACACAGCATCCAATATGGTGTCGCCCAGAGATTTAGACCCGCTCCCATGTATTTTAGAACAGATTTTTATGGTGATATGTTGTGAAACTGCCAATGATTTTCAACAACTGGTCATTTTGATGGATATTTCCAGAGATTAATGGTACAAACTACACATTATCAATTTAAAGTTCAAATTCTAGTTTTAACAAAAGGTTTAGAAGATTTAATTTAAAAGTTCCCAAGATCTTTTGAGCAAGCATGTAGTGACAGTGGAGAGGAAGACTCCTCTTTAGCAGGAGAAAACCTCCAGCAGTCTGCTGAGACATCACAGCTGATGATTGTTGTAACTCTTTTTTTTTAAGAACCAAATCCTATTTCCATCTTAGACATTTACAATTAGCATCATATCCTGTACCGACTGCACTAACTAAATATGGTTTAAATCTGTGTTTCCTTCACTGAGAAGACCTGGATGTGACGGAGGAGAAGCTGGTTTATGGGACTGAGAAAAACAGCACCTTCCTTGAGTGTGTTCCTCACTCACCACAAGCTACCATCACATGGCTCGTCCAGCGCGATGACCGCAAGGAAGAGGTGAGAAGATTAGACACAACTATTGGCTCAAAATTAATAAACTATTCAATAAAATGCAGATTAAATTAAGGGAATATCTGATGAAAAACAAAAAGTGTTGATAGGTTTGATGAAAACTCTGAGGACCGGTGGCCTGCCTGTAAAGAGAGATTAGTGTGTAAATGTGGCATGTGTCTGACACGTTTGACATGTGTTTTAAATTAAGCCACTTTAATTCAAAGCAAAGTGCACCATTGGGCTGTCTCTTGAGTAAACAGTGAATGCTTCACAAACCTCAGCCACATGCCATCGACAGATCAAATGTCATTTAAGTCCACCGTCCACTGAGACTTCAACACAAAGCCGTGAAGTCATTTAAAGCTGGATTTGGAAAGTGCTGTTGCTGTGCGTCCACACCCACGGGAATCTTGCATCTGTTCGAGGTTATGTGTCTCAGTCAGCCATGTAAGTATTAAGGCATTACAACTCCTCTCTGTTTCTCTGCAAATAAACGTGTAGCTGCCACCAGCTGACCTGACTGCCGTGTTTATGTTGGCACTGAGGGACAGCTAGAGAGGGAGAGGGAGAGGATCTGAAAATGAGAGACAGGAGGGAGAAAATGGATGGAATAAAGGTGGAGGGGAGTTGGACAGAGTTTGGGTGGGTATATGAAGAAAGGAAGAAAGAACTGAGTTAAAAATGTGATTATACACTAAATTCGCCGTTTTCAGCTCAGGCCTTAAAAAATAACACCAGCAGCATCCATTCTTTGTGTGTTTTAGTCATACGTTAGACTGAGTGATGCAGTCCGTACTATTTTTTCTCCTATCGATACTTTTGCTAAATTACGATCCAAATCAAACTGATTTTAAGTCAAGTGTAACAGTTTTGGTGCTTCTGAAAATATTTTTGGGTCGAAAAATTTGAAGCAACTGGTTTGTCAGTAAAGTCATTCATCAACTGGTCTTTTCGTGGGTAAGGCTGAAGGAAAATCTTTAGAAAAATGTGGAATCAGTGCAGTAGGACAGTGGTTCCCAAACCTCAGATCCACAAATTAGCAATTTTCAAGACAAAATACCTCAGGTATCTCAAACAGGCTTCAAAAGCTAAATAATTCATTTCATAAAGCAAACTGCTTCAACTCATGTTCACATGTCTAAATTCATGACTTTGTAGTTGAGTTTTTGTAACAATTATGCTATAAATAAAGCTTCAGCAACAGCTTTCCATAGGGATGCACGTTTCAAAGATTTGTTGAATCAGTTTTTGAAGCCCTTAATGGTGAATGCTGGGTTAACCGTAAACTCTCCGTTGTTGTGAAGAGGTAACAGAGCCAGTGTTTCTGTAACAGGGGTCTGGAATTTTCAGGTATATATAAATATATATATGAGCTACATTTTTTTAATCACAATTTTTTATCCTCATTTTAACACAGTTTTTAACCCTCCTACTGTCTTTATGGGTGACACCGCGGGGAAAGTTGACCATTGAGCAGGATGGATGGTTTATCCCTTAAGGTCCACGTGGCAGGGGTGAGGTGGTGCTCACTCCTCACCCGTGCCACCTGTAGCGACATGAATGGCCTCATTTGTGACCCAAAGGTCACACTTCCCCAGCTAGGTCGAGCTTGGTCAAGCTGTACTTCTGTCCACAGATTATCCATCACGTAAAGTCTGCTAAACCATCTTTAATCTGACTGCTGTTCCGTCCCAAGATGAAGGACACTTCAAGATTTAAAAGAATCATTTTTAATAAACTCTTTTCACTGTTTATTACAAGGTTCATAAATAATCATCATGGTTCATTATAAATGTATTAATAATAATTATTATTTATGATAATCAGTAATGTTTGATCAGTAACCAGAAGGTCATGTACACTTATACACACCATGCAACACTGAATTCAGGTTAAAGGTTACTGCTCTCACATGTCTTTGCTCCATAACCAAAGCTTTCTATCTCTGAGAGGGCGTGTTCTGAGGTTTAATAAAAACCAAACTCCTCAGTTCAAGCTGTCAGTTCCTAACCAACCAAAATCTCTCCGTGGCACGAGAGTCCCAGAGGATAAGGGTCGGCTGCCCAAAACCTCCACCTAAGCTTTTCTGTCACGCCGATAGAATTGCTCCGAATAAACGCCACCTGCACCAGCTGACGCAAAACTCCTTCAGAGTTAAGTTAAGATGCAAGCTCAACACCTGTGTACCCTGCGGCAACTCTTGGACCAGAGAGTCAGTACCACTCGGGTCTTCCCTACCGGACCGAGTACCCAGAGGCTGACAACATCCTCCCTTTGACCTCCGGATCCACACAGAGGGTCGTCTGATCGATGAGGTAGAACACAGATAGCGTCCGATGCTGTTCTCTTTAAGAAATAACTTGGTTAGCTGCAAAACAAACTCTTTCACCCAGAATGCGTTTCTCTCTCTGATAGGAACCTTCTGAGATTGTCCATGCTACATAATGGACAGTGGGAGGGTTAATCAGCTTTTTTAAAATGTTTTTATTTTTTTATCTATTTTTTTCAAATTAGTTGTTCTTGTGAAGCGCCTCATGATTTTTATCTTGAGAGGCGCTATATAAACGATCGTTTTCTTTCTGCAAACTGATGTATAAAGACAAACCTGCTCTGTTCCACTCTCAGGTGAAGCTGGACGATCGAGTGATGATAACAGAACAAGGTCTGCTGTTTCGCCAGCTGTTTCGTCAGGATGAAGGCGTGTACATCTGCCGCTCTCGAGAGCATGGCTTCACACAAACACTAGCTCGCATCACCCTGGAGGTACTGCATGGCGACACTGTGGATGAACTCATAGCTCGTGACAACGCAGGCCTCTCTGACACATTCAAAGACAGGTCTATGGGAAGCCACAGGCCCTGGATGCCTTGTGGTGCTTACAGCAGAGGCGGTCCCCCAAGTCAAATCGGGCAGTCGCGTACGTGGTTCAAGGACATCATGCAGCTCGTTGGACCATCAAACTTGCCACACGTGGAGGAGTACTGTGAGAGGATGTGGTGCAATGACAAGCTCAGACGGAAACACAAGAGCATGCTGGAAAAATACCGTCAAGCACAGGAGAGCGCAAGGAAGACCCGGAGCAAGAACTCTGGTGAACGCAACCGGACACCGCGAGATCTACGGTCCAGGCAGGAGTAACAGAAGAAACGGAGGGCAGTGCAGAAGTGGAAAATATTAATCTTTGTAATTAAGATTTTGGGACAAACTTAGTTAGGTGTATAAATATGAGGAATCTGTCTCTTTAGTCCTTAGTGGAGAAAGACAAAGAAAAGGGATTCAACTGAATATTTAAAAGATGCAGAGCACAACTCGAAGGAAGAAAAAACTCCAGCATACCATCTTGCATCACACGCCAGCACTTCCCCACCGTTAGAAGGTTGGTAAGGTTTCAGGCTTTTCCTGGAGAGACTTTGCTGAAAAGAATCAAGGACTCAATCAAGGTTTAATGAAGAAGAGATGGTGATTCAGTTACTCTCCAAGGATGCTTTCAGAAGAACAGAATAACGTCACTCATCTCTTTTGCATCCTTCTGTTATGTTCTTGTTTTAAATCACTTCAGGAAATGGTCTCAAACCTGAGCCTGACTGCAGGTTGACCTCACCAACACAAGACCCTGCTTTCTTCACCCTCTTTGGCTTGTATTGATTTATTTTTTTCTTGCCTTCGTGAAACCTTTTTAGTTTTTTAGTTTTGTAAACTAATTTCTGAAAAATTACTACTCACATGCATAGTTCCATATTGGACGCTTTCCTACAGTTGAATCACTGGATTCATTTCTTTTTCAGTTTATATTTAAGTCTCTGTGTCTCTTACTCTGCTTTAGCCTAGATTAATTACGTTCCAGGATATTTTCATAAGAAACTAGTGTATACACACACACTCTGATGTTAACTGAAACCTCAGTCACCCATCGGACCGATTGTATAAGCTCAACTAACTCGGAACGTTTTCATGAGACGATGGTTGATGGTTCAACAGATTTAAGGCACGTGACTTTACTTTTTAATCTTGTGGACCGAGTCTTCCATTAAACATGAGCTACAGATCAAAAGTCCAGCCTCACACATGCAAACAGAAAGGGTTTTCAGTTGCTTGATTATTGGTTACATGAGCTGGCCCACCTCTTGGCAAGTTAACCTGTTGGATCCAGTATCTAAACCACTTGGATACAATTAGCCAGGCTGCCAGAACATATCTGACCCGACACATTCAGAACCTTTGTGAAGGTCCTGTGGTGTTTGTCACACTGTTGTGTTGATTTGCATGAGTTGGACCTTTGTTCTGGTGCGTCTGACTGTTACTTCAGGTCTAGAAGCTTCGGAGGAGCAGAAAACATCTTTGAGAAGGTGTTGTGCTGCTGAATGATGATCAGGAAACAAAGTTTGCTGAAACGTCACATCACAAAATAACCCGTTTTATCTTCATCACCTGTGAGGGCTTTTTATTGTTGTCAGATCTTCAATATTTGTTGCATTTAATGACTAAAACATTCCTTAACATTATTAGAACTTTTTCAAAAAAATGCATATTTTGCTAAAATGTAGCTCAATAGAAATGTAGCCCTAGCAGCATTCTTCCCAAACTGACAGTAGATCACTGGATGTTTAAGGTTCTCGTGTTTTTTCTGCTTTATTAAAGGTGTGGGAAACATGTTTAATCAATACATTTGCAATAGGCATGAATGCCTTGCAAGCCGCACTCGGGACAAAAAATCAAAAAACAGAAATGTCATTGATCAGAACTGACAAGTCTGCTGCAGCTAAGAGTTGCAGCAGAGGAGTAACTTATTTCTTGATGTTTGGACATCTTGCCTCGGAGCAACACAACTCTACCACTGACTCGGTTTGCTCTGTGGCATGGATGTTTTATCTCCACAAATAACACAAGCCTGGAGGAGCTTCTGCTGTGTGGTGGAGTTGCTAATGCCAACAGTTAACTTCTACTAGCTGGACATTCTCTGCTATTTGCTAGATGCTAAAACAACAACAGCCGTCCCCGTCATGAGTCAAGATGGGTAAGTCTGTGAATGTTAAGTGACAGTGTGACGTAGATCTGTCAGGATTTTCTAATCCTAGATTTTCACCATCTATTTTCTATCAGAAGCTAATTCGGGAGATTGGTGTAGGAGACTATTTTCATGTTCAGCCTGCACAGTGACCAGTGTAGGAGACTATTTTCATGTTCAGCCTGCACAGTGACCAGTTAGAATCAGAAATAATCGTTAAAATGGTTTTTCAGAGCTCCACACCTTACTTGGTTTTGAAGGTTGTGTTAAATGTGATGTTTCCTTTAATCATGGGTAAATTAAAATGTACAGTCAGATTAAGAAATGTAAACAAAGAAGGGATTTAGAATCATTAAAATAGGATTTGTGTGTATCACACAGACTTGAAACAGAAACGCTCAGTTTGGTCAGAGTTAAAAACAAAACCTTTTGTCTAGATCTTCTAATATAGTTGAAATAAACAAGATCCACTGTCCTAAACTATTCTGCTGTAACTTTTAAAATAGATCTGGTTTGTTTTAAACTCCAAACCCTTTGGGAAGCATCGCTACACCATTTACTCTTTTTGCCCTTTGAAGTGAGTGAGTGGCTTCTCATTAAAGAGGCAGGAAGGTTGTGAGATTGTTTTTTTCTGATGGTACTATAAGCTTGTAATGTTGGCTGCATTTTAAATGTGCAAATCTGTATAATTACATATTTACTCTACAAATCATGCCTATAAAACATTTCAGCATATGCATTATTTTAGTTACTGTATGTGTTGCTAAACTGAGCTGGAAGAATTACAGTATATTCCTCATGCAATCAATTTACAGTTATGAGATTGTGTAAAGAGCATCGGTTAAAACTAAATAGGACATTTCTCTAGTTGTGGTTGTTGACTGTATTTAAGCTTCTTTCATAAGATGTGAATAACTGTCCTCAAACAGACAAATGAGTGTTCACTCTTGTTACTGTGATTGTAAACCATCAACATATTTATGATCCATGAAGCAATTGTTTCTTCTTTCGTTGTGCAAGTGAGGAGAAGCTGTGATGAGTCAGCTCCTCTAACTCTGAAATCGTGGTCTTGAGTCAGAAAAGGGTAGAATGCCCTCACCGGGTCGGGGACGAGGTCCTGCCCCAAGTGGAGGAGTTTAAGTAAGAGTCTTGTTCATGAGTGAGGGAAAAATGGAGCACAAGATCAACAGGCGGATTGGTGCTGCGTCTGCAGCGATGCGGGGGTGTTGTACCGATCTGTCGTGGTGAAGAGAGAGCAGAGCTGGAACACAAAACTCTGTTTACCGTTCGATCTACGTTCCAACCCTCATGGTCACGAGCTTTGGGTAGTGAACGAAAGAACGAGATCGCTGGTGCAAGCGGCTGAAGTTAGTTTTCTCCGCAGGGTGGCTGGGCTCTCCCTTAAAAATGGGGTGAGACGCTCGGTCATCCGGGAGGGGCTTGGAGTAGATCCGCCGCTCCCCCACATTAAGAGGAGCCAGTTGGGGGGCTCGGGCATCTGGTCAGGATGCCTCTTGGACGGCTTCCTGGTGATGTTTTCCAAGCACGTTCAGCTGGGAGGAGACCTAAAGGAAGACCCAGGACATGCTAGAGGGACTATGTTACTCAGCTGGCCAGGGAACACCTTAGGAGGAGCTGGCCCAAGTTCCAAGGGAGAGGGAAGTCTGGGCCTCCCTGCTAAGGCTGCTGCACCTGCGACCTGACCCCAGATAAGGGGAAGAAGATGGATGGAAACGTGCTGCAAGACAGAACATTGAACATTGAAAAAAAGACTTATTTGTGTTATTTACAGACCACATTAAAACATTTGACACAATCGTTTAAATGTTGAAACTTTATTATGATATTGCATGAGAAGTTGGATTGTTTGTGTCCTCTTAAGTTCACTATTTTCAGTACAGTTTGCTTTTCCTATAACTTTTATCTGAAACACTTTAGTCTCACTTTAGTTTTTGCCTTAATGTTGAACTGTGTTATTTGATTTGAGAAAAGAAACATGAGTTTATCTTTGTAAAAAATTAGTTTTCACTTCAACTGATCGAGTTATGGAGACCTGCTGCTCCTGCCGAGTGGTTGTGCTCTTTTTAGAAGTAGACTACATCCTTTTACTTTCCCAACCCAGAGGCTACATGGTGATTAATTAAAATGTTTATATGACATGACCATAAGGAGTGAGAAATCCAACCATTTGTTCTCCAAATTTAAAAATTTTATAATACAAAATAATAATAAAAAATATGTTAGGATACAGAAAGATTATTTTCTTCCATCGTAGTGTAAGCGGTTTGAACTGGTCACAGGGTGTACGAGGGTAATGGATAGTGTATTTATGTTATTTAAATGTTTTTTTCTGCATGCATGCTATAAAGTTGTAAACTATTTAACATCATTAAAAGTGGGTCTTTTAACATCAGAAAATCCTCCAATCTGATTTGTTTTGTTCTAACTTCAATCCAGAGTAGACTAATGGTGCCAGGCTAATAAAAACACAGACAGCAGCTCTTTGAAATGTGCTATTCTTTTCAGCTGTGGAGTTTACTGCAGTAAACTGAAACACACACACACACACACACACACACACACACACACACACACACACACACACACACACACACACACACACACACACACACACAGTTTGATGTTAAACCAGAAATACCCAGACTTGCACACCTGCACCAGAGCTGTTTGGCTTCATTGACTTGCTTGTTTTCCCACGTCTTTCATTTGTTTTTTTCCAAACGTGTCATTCCTTGTTTATGTTTGTTTATTTATTTAGCAGACGCTTTTATCAAAAGCGACTTACAATTTATAACCTACAGGGCTTGTTGTGATATTCTTGGCTTGGGATAAAAATGGGAAGAAAATCAAACTTCTATGTTCAGAAAAGCAACTCTTTATGCAGTACATACCTCTAAAATCAATTATTAGTAATTAAAAAGTACTTTTTCCTACTGTGGGGACCAGCCTTTTGTCCTCAAAATGTCCCTACAATGTATACATACAAACTACACACACGGAGTGTAAATGCACAGAGTTGTGCCTAACCGTGTGTGTGGACTTCAAAAGCTTTTTTATATTGGCAGAAAGACATATGAGCAAGTGATTGGAGAGTTATGAGCCCAGTTTTGACCCATTACGTTACCCAGCAACTGCATCTGGCCATGCGTGTGATTGGAGGGTAATTGGGCTGTAACATCTGGAATTCTGGACTAACAATGGCTGCTTGTCACTTCAGCAAACACATGATCACATAAAATTTTTTTACCTTAAACCGGATCTGCAATATGCCTTTGCACCCCGTCTGCTGCTGCAACCTTCCAATTTTCTCACAAATGCAGAATAAATGACTACAATTAGTGCAATATAAATAAAATTCCCTTTCACATGCAAACATGCCAGGACAGGAGTGTGCATGCAGAGCTTTAGAGAGGTGACTACCATGTTAATTTTATAGTGAAGTATTTATGTTGAAAAACCATTCACTGGATTAGCTTACATTGTGCAATAAATCCTATAATTGACAGCAGTGAATAAATCAAATCTGTCTGTGCAAATGAAGCATGCTAGCAAATGCATAATTTCCATAAAGCTAAAAACCAGCCCAAGCCTTGGCCAGCACTTTATCACAATGCATCACTGTTGTTCCATTACATATTTCCCTCCGAATCTGTAAAAAGTTATTTTACAGTGTAGAAATGACTCATTATTCTCTTGACTGTGTCCAGTCTGGATCTATGAAATATGTATTACTGAGGACTGAGTAGGAGAAGGAAAAAATCCTGTACCAAACATTACATGTACAGTTACACCTCAGACAATGTCAGCAGAACGGGGGAAAGTCATTAAGTTGTTAACAAGAAACGATTGTCAGAGACTTGGACAGATGGTGGGAAATTCCTGTTCAACACCAAAAAGACCTCCTGTTTCTACATTCTGTGTTTCAGGATGTTTCACTAGCTGCTTTGTTCAGGTTTAGATGCAGAAACTGTTGAGTTTTTAAACAAATTCCAGATTTGTTTTGAACTTTGTCTTTTCACCATTATCTAAAACCATCCTTTGTGCTTCAGCTGGAAGCTCCAGATGTTTCCTTCCTCCATCTTCCTCCAGCAGCTGGTTCTGTTTGGGTCACATTAACGTTGTTGGCAGGGATTGTGGCGTCTGGTTTTGACAGTGATGTATGTTCTGAGCAGTACAGCCCCAGATTTATGAAACTTTTAAAGACAGAGACTATTTTACATGCTTTCATCTCATCACGGTTGGATTAATGCAACAGCTTTCTGCAAGCCTGAACTTATTGATTTAATTGCTCCAGACTTTAAAGAATTCAGACTCTGGGCTCAGATAACACAATAGCATCGTTATTTACTTACATTATTAAATTATTGGCTTACAGCGTGTTTTTTCTTTCAGGAAAGATCTTAAGATTATGTTATGGACCTTCTAGGTCTCCCCCAATTTACATCTCTGAGCTAGAAGGGAAAAGCCTTTTTCAACCGAGTTAAGTGAGGATATCCGTGTGATACTTTTGGTAGCTTTCCTTATAATTTTCATTTATTCTGAGTAAAAACAAAAACATTTAATCAGATGTTTCAAGACCGATTTGTTTCTGTTCTTTTAAACAATTGTTTCAAGATTAAAGTCTACCAGATAAAGAGACGAAGCCACTCCTGAGGACCGCCATGACATCACAAACTAAAATACAAAGCAAAATGTGTGTGTTATATAAAAACCACATGGAGTGAAGCTCATAGCATTATAGGGCAGGTCAGGGTTTGAAGTCAGTCAGTGTGAGATCTGATACTCTCCAGCACACGGACGCGTAAAGAAAACCTCATGTCTTCTCTCAGGATCAATGAGTTTAGACTTCTGCAGTGGATGCAATCAGAAACAAAATGATCCAAACAGAAAAGAAACATGCTCATTCTCCACCACCCGACTAAAAACCCAGCAGACGTCCACGTTCTGAGAGAGAGAACAATCTCCAAACTAATTGTTGTTGTGAGCTTTTCCCAAATCTGAGGTTAAAGAAGCAGGGGTGTAACTTTAGACATGTAGAACTTATTTAAACTTTTTGAAGTTGTCACACAAATAGAGAGATGTGTCTTTAACAGGAATATGTTTTTGTTTACTTATTTGTTTTACACACACACACACACACACACACACACACACACACACACACACATATATATATATATATATATATATATGCTCACACACACAGGCCAATATAGACAGTGTATACAGTACAGGCCATTCAATGTGTTTTCTTTATTTTAATGACCATGACCATTTACAAAGGGGCTAACGAGTGCTAAACACCTCTAGGAACTCCTTCAAGACTTTTGGAAAACCATTTCACTTGACTGCCTCTTGAAGCTCATCAAGAGAAAGCCAAGAGTGTGCAAAGCAGTAATCAGAGCAAAGGGTGGCTATTTTGAATAAAATAGAATATAAAAGACGTTATGTCACCTTTTTGATTAAGTACATAACTCCACATGTGTTCATTTATAGTTGAGAATCTACTAATGTAAATGGTCATGAAAATAAAGAAAACACATTGAATGAGACATCTTGATGTACCTTTGGATCTTTGATGTTTCATCCTGGACAGTGGTTCTCACATATGTATAGATAGATAGATAGATAGATAGATAGATAGATAGATAGATAGATAGATAGATAGATAGATAGATAGATAGATAGATAGATAGATAGATAGATAGATAGATAGATAGATAGATAGATAGATATAGATAATGTGAGAACCACTGTCCAGGATGAAACATCAAAGATCCATAGGTACATCAAGAATAGAATCCCAACAGATGATGTGCTCAGTGAATGTCTCAGACAATGGTGAATAGAGAAGGAGGCACTGGAAATACCATTGTGGGAGGACAAACTCCTACATGGGATGTATCACAGACATAACTAAAGACTGAAGGCCAAGAACTACCACACGACGACCCAAGGTGCAGGCTCTGCAAAGAGGCCACTGAGACAATCCACCACATAACTGCAGTTTGGATGATGCTGGGAGGAAAACCATACATGGATCACCACAACCATGTGGCTGGCATCGTGTACAGAAACATCTGTGGAGAGAACAGACTGGAAGCCCCAAGGTCAAAGTGGGTAACACCCCCTAAGGTGGTTGAGAATGAGAGAGCCAAGCTCCTGGGACTTCCAGATCTAGATCGATAAAATGGTGATGGAGAACCAACAACAGAGGACAGCCGTTGTGGTTGATGTGGCAATACCAAGTGATGGCAACATCAGGAAAAAGGAACATGAGAAAGTAAATAAGTACCAGGGCTAGAGTTTTGTTTTCATCCACCTCTGTTTATTGTTACTTTGTTTTGATTATTGTTGTTTGTTCTGAGTTTAGTTCCAGTTGATTTCTATCATCTCATTGTTCCTTCAGTTCCTCCCTGTTGGTCAGGTGTTCACCTGCTCCTCGTCTATAATGAGCAGTTTTGAACAAGTTACTTTGAAAAAGTAATCCGTGATAATTACTAGTTACATCTTCACTGATTACCAGGAAACGTTACTTTTAGGTTACTTTTTCAATAAAGAATGAGGAAAGTTTAAATCCTCTCAGAACTTAGGTTAAGTATAAATTGCTACAACACAAAGCAGTAAATTACTAATGTTATATAGTGTCTGTGTGATCTGAAACAAGACCCTTATCAAATAACGTATATTATCAAAAATAAATATTTCTATATTTTTAACTGATGGTAGTGATTGAGATTTAAAAAAAAACTATATTTCAAGCATTCCCATTTCTGTAAAAAAAAATTAAATCCATTAAGAAAAACAAACTTTTGTGAGAAATATAACACATTTCTGGAAAGACTTAAAGATGTGGTTGTCTAAAACCATTTTTTATTAATTATTTCTGATTATAATTGGTCATTCTGGGTTTTCATACAAGCTGAACATGAAAACAGTCTCCTACACATATCTCCTGCGTTAGCTTCTGATAGAAAAGAGATGGTGAAATGCTAGGATTAGAAAATTCTCACATATCTATGTCACACTGTGAATTTGCATTCATGGCCTCACTCATCTTGGCTCACGCCCGCCCACAGGGAGCCTTTATTGTTATTATTATTTTCTTGCAGCAAGGAGAGAGAGGGAGGAGAGTGTCTTGGTGATAGTGACTTTGCACCATGGCTGACTGCATTCTGTTAGCCAATCAGAAGTGAGGTGTGTGTATATAATTAACAATAATTAGTAATTCTGCTGTTTTCCGCCCACCTCTGCATCAGCAAACTTCTTCATGTCAGAACAGGAACATCATAGCTTTTTTAATGACTCATAAGGCATTAACTTTCACTAGCAAACACTCCAAGTGTATTTAATGAGTAAACCACACCTTTAAAATCAGCAGCAGTTGACCAGGTTACAACTTTCAAGCATATTTAAAAGGACGCGGAGAATGATGTTATGTTTAAAGTGTTGAGGAACCTTTTCACAGGAACCAGGGTTGCTTTTCTGGTCCTGATTTTTATTCCTGTTTTTTTACTGAATGAACTAAGACTACCAGGACTACCAGGCTACCAGATTACCAGGGTAAAAAATATCCCCTAAAAGGGCCCTGGTACGGATGTAGAAGATTACTTAGACCTCTTATTGTGGTGGATGATGATTGGTTGAGTATTCCCAGCACAACCATCCATTTGAAGGCGTAGATGCAGCTGTTTAATCTGCCTTGTAGCTTGGATCCTAATGGAAAAGTAGCAGTTGTTTGGTATTTGCTGCTGGCCTGGCCACACTGAGTTGAAAGGCTCTCCAGACTTTTGCCATGAAGTAAAATTAAAATTTGTCTTCATTGAAATGTAAATAATTCTGTTTCAAGTCAAGTCGAGTCCAGGATCCAGGAAGAGCAGAGATGATGTTTGTAGAAAGTTCATCTCACTAACAGTTGAAGCTTCATTTTAAATCTACCAGGCCCAGGTTCTGCTCCAGCAACCAGACCCAGGTTCTGCTCCAGCTACCAGACCCAGGTTCTGCTCCAGCTACCAGACCCAGGTTCTGCTCCAGCTACCAGACCCAGGTTCTGCTCCAGCTACCAGGCCCAGGTTCTGCTCCAGCTACCAGACCCAGGTTCTGGGGTGAGTCAGTAACAATGCCTCCAAAAAGAAACAATGTTGCTGAGGAGGAATTGGAAGAGATAAAGAAATCACTGAGCTTTATGTCAGAAGAAATTACAACAGTCTCTAAAATACAGAGATGTTTGGGATAACATGATTATTAGACTGCAGAATGAGCTTATTTATCCTGTAATCGTGTTCCTGAGTGAGTCATCACTAAGCAGCTTATTTTCTCCAGGCACAAAACAGATCATCGTTGTATTTGTGTAAAAGTCTGTTATCAGGTGACACAGCTGATGATGCCGTAGCTGTTCAAATTCCCAACATCAGTAAGATCCTTTTCAACAAACACAGGAAAACAGTTTGACCCCAAACAGATGTTTGTTGCAACACAAGGAAGGATGTGTTTTCACACTGCTGAAACAGTCATCACTCTGCTATTAGAACGGATGGGATTGCAGGTTAAGTGGTGCTTTTAGCCAGAGCGGAATAAACAACTGAGATCAGGACAAGCACCTGGTAAATTAAAGGCTGACGTAAGCCGTACCGTAACACGGGTTGTTGGGAAAGCTGGTCCGTATGTCACACATACCTCTGATTGTTTACCTCTACTCATGCTTCAGTTCCTGTTCTCTTCCTGTTCAGGATCAGGGCTGAAACAAAATTTGGTCTCTTTCCAGTTTGCCTTGATTATGTTTGTGGTACTGACCAGGCTGACAGGATGGGCCATTTGTGAATGATGTATCGGCTAACGGATCAGGCACCCCTGGAACTGCTCACCTGAGACTAAGCCTTTACAAACTCTCTGCAATATAAAATAAACACCCACATGCATTTTTAATTATAGAACTCACATTTAACATGCTTTCAGTTTGTTTTTATTCATTTCAGCTGATGGGTTTCCATTGCACACGCATCGTAATTCACCACACCACATACACAGCGGTGCCTCCAAGGGGTGGCCGGGGGAGGGCCATGGCCACCCCTAGAACATTATTAGCCACCCCATTGCACCCCGACCACAGGGAAGACTCTCCCTTACTAAATAGCATTCAACTATAGCTTATGTTAATTCTCTTTACTTAAGACATGTTAAAACATTAACAAATGAATAAAACAGTTCTAAAAGTAGTAAAAAATAAAAAGTGAAACAATCATTGAAATAACTGTTTGATTTTTTTTCTGAAATGTGTGTTTCTTAAAGAGCAAGTCAACTCCTACCAGAGTCTAACTCCACTCCCACTTCATGTTTGAAAAATGCAACAAATGCTGTTGCCTGGCAGACCAAGAGGGTGGAGCCGCTAACAAATACACATACACAGACTCACAACAGCATTGTGACATCATAATGTACCAGTTTACATCATAGCATACCTCTTAGCCAATAGCGGTGGCAGATTTAAATTCAAATACATTGCATAGTTTTTACCTGACAATGGCACAACACTGTCAGTTTTAGGCAGAATATTTAAATTTTAACTAAGATGCACTGAGGTGCCAAATTATTGACGACACGTGTCTGCAGCACGATTAGACACTCGTTTATTTAGTTTATCAGCAAAAAAAAACGTTTATTTGGGGGTGACTTGCTCTTTAAGTTCAGTCTCATCAATCTGGTATTCAAGCTTTTATTGGGTATTTTATATCTCCAAAAAGACAAATTATCCAAAATTAACTCCATGCTACAAAATTGTTTTTCTTCCTTGACGTATGTTTTCTCCCCTAGAAAAGCAGCCTCTTGTTCTGTACAAACCAAATTAGAGGTTTGAATGTTTGAAATGTTCACATACGATCAGTTATTGCCAGTTTCCCCTCCTTGATGCTTTTTTACTTAGTGAGGGTAATTACCGAGGTCATTATTCTTAATTTGGCTCATTAATCACAAGACCTGTCAGTCTGTTTTACTGTTTAATTGTCAGGTTGTGTGTTTACTATTCCTGTGGTAAGAAGAAAATGTTTAGTTTAATCAGAAATGAACAATATGCAGAACTTGAGACGATTGTTACTCAAATTTGGATAGTTGGGGGGGGGGGATGCTCTAATGATACGATAATACAGAATATTATTTGCATCAATTTTTTAATTTTTTGTCTCATCTCAAGGGGTTTTATCCTCCAAAACATGTTAAATAAATAAATAAATAAGCTTTAGGTGTGTGTGTGTGTGTGTGTGTGTGTGTGTGTGCGTGCGTGCGTGCGTGCGTGCGTGCGTGCGTGCGTGTGTTGATTGTGTGTCTCTGTGTTGCCTCACAATCTGTCCAGGGTGTACCCATCGACATATAAACTGGACAATTCATTTCCATAGTCTCCAATAACACGTTTTTGAGGCTAAATGGGAGGTGGCCACCACCGCCATTTTGACCGTGCCACAGGTTCCGTCAAGCCCAGACAATTCCACAAAAGGGAAGAGAGGTGGAGCTGAGGGTGTGGCTGTAAGGCTGGGATCAACTGACGACACCGGTCGAACTAGCTACAAGCTAACCTGAAGCTAACCCAAATCTAATGTGGAGGTGGGAGCTAAGCTAACGGAGGTAGCAGCCTAGCTACAACCGGAGTTAACTGTGCACAACACCAGAGCTTCTGAGTCAGAGATACGCTGGGCTGACTGCTGGGTAAAACCAGGTGGAACACAGAGGTCTCCCGAAAGCTGCTGACAGCCGGCAGCCCGCACAGCAGACAAGCGCCGCTGCGATCCGAGATGCACAGAGCTGCCGCTGGGGAGAACCGGGGGAAAGGTTTCCATTCCAGAGCTCCACAAGCCGGCAGCCCGCACAGCAGACCGAAGCCGCGATCAGACAGAGATGCGTCGAGCTGCGGGGAGGGGAGAACCGGGTGGAAAACATCGGTCTCCCGAGAGCTCCACAAGCCGATAGTCGGAACCCAGCTCCACCAACATGTTATATTTCAACCCATTTTCTAAAGTGCAGCATTATGTTAAATGCATTGGGTTTTACCCTATTACATTTAATTTCATGGTTAAACAGTACATGTTAAAATCTAAGCTCAGCTCGGCAGTGACCTAAAATACATAAATATAATTTTACTTACCGAAAAAAATGAATTGGAGACCCTTGGACGCTCTATTGGTGCAATTAATACCACAGAAAGTCATTTTGTCCAACAATTGCACAAAAAATATCCAAACAAGAATGCACAAACACAGAGACTCAAAATCCCGGAACAGTTTGACCGAGGCTCTACTGAGGCCTTTCCACGGAGCTAGCTCTGTGGTCACGTGGGTCTGATGCTCATTAATTATACAGAATTTTAGGCTTTTAATACACTTAAACAGAAGAGTGAGAAAAAATTCACCCCCCTCAGAGTTGTCATGAGTGTAAACTAGATCATTTAACCAAAAAACATGTTTTGGTACCAGGCTGTAAACATGTTTATTTCTGCTGTGAAATTGGTATTTTTAACATGGGAGTCAATGAGGATTTGCTCGCTTCTGACACCAGCCCCCAGCGGATGAGGGTGGAACTGCAATTTTTGGTACTTCCGGGTTGGCCTCAATTTTTGAGCTGCATTGTGGGGGCTTGGGTGTACCCCGCCTGTTTGCCCGTTGACTGCTGTGGAGATAGGCACCAGCTAAATATTAGTTTTGACCTGTTCTGTTAGTTTAATGTAGCATGGGATTTCAAGTTTCAATAATAAAGTCATGTTTGGATATCCAGTAAGTGACAAAAAGGCGATTGTGCAACAATGTCCTGATTCTTAAAGCATAAAAAAACCAGTCATCACAAGAGGGAAAGTCAAACACATTGAGTGATGTGCAGAACAAAGCTGTGAGGAAATGAGCTCTAAATCAGGACCCAGTGGACCGTTTCAAACTTTACATGTTCAGAGCACTGAAGGCCAGTTTAAGAGGCAAGAAATGCAGACCTAGTTTATTTCCTCTTACCGTGTGTGTGTGTGTGTGTGTGTGTGTGTGTGTGTGTGTGTGTGTGTGTGTGTGTGTGTGTGTGTGTGTGTGTGTGTGTGTGTGTGTGCACCAGTGCACATGTGCCTGTGCTGACATACAGGTCATGGAGTTATTAACATGAATAATGTAGGTCATCATGTCAGGGATTTAAAATCACAAATATACCACTAATAAAAACACTTATTCAGCAATATTCACCAATCCTGTGTCATTCTAATAAAGACAAAATTAAAAATATCTTTGCTTGTGAGTTTATCAAATGTCAAATGTTCTGTAACTTTGTTTTAGGTCTCCATTAGAGCAGAGCAATTTTAATGAGCAGCTGTGAAAAGACACACACCCCCTCTCTCTGAGGATTTTTCTTTTCTGTTGGGTCAGGAGAGTTTTTTTAAATCAGCTAGAAAATAAAACCCAATAGAACTAAACTAAAATAAACAACTTGGACAATTAAAAATAAATCAAACCGCTGAGAAGTAATACATCTTGGAGTTTGGAATAAATACAAATGACAAACAGTTCAATCATCTTGGACAAAAAGTGGATCTACTGTGATGGCATGTAATAATGTATTATTACTATTTTACATCCAATAGATTTATGTTAGGTTACAGCAAATATGTTATTGTGTGATTCTATTTGTGTGTTTGATTGTTCAACATTTTTTAAATAACATTGTTTGGAAGGTTTCCCACTGCTGCCATCTACTGTCCTGTCTGTGACAGAACAGTTTATTCTGCACTAATTTCACTGATTTTGTTGGTAATGTGCACATAAATAACATGCAGAGTCCCAACTTTAGAACTAAACCCAGTTAGACATTTTTGAACTGAAAAAAGACAGAAAAAGCAAGACATAGATCTTTTTTATTTTTACATGAGATTTGCAATATGCCAGTAAATATGAACAGAATGAAAAGTATAATATAATGCCATCCACCCATCCACCCATCCACCCATCCATCCATCCATCCATCCATCCATCCATTTTCTTCCATTTATCCGGAGTCGGGTCACAGGGGCAACAGCCTAAAGCCTGGTTTATACTTCTCTGCGAGCTTCGTGACGGAGTGATGCACAAGGAGTTTCGGAAAGGTTTTCACATTCGAACTTCTGCTCAGGCAGCAGTGTTGCAAAGCAATTACCCGCCAGGACAACAGAGGGCGTAGCACTGTTCTGTGGTATCCTGTCACTATAACACTCATGAATCCGGTCCACGATAGCATATTTACTGATGTGTATAAATATTTCAGAGACTTTATTACATGGACAAATTTGTCCTTCATTCCCCTCCGCCTCTTCATGCGGTCACCACCTCTACACCCACATGTTCTGTCATTTCCGTCCACGTTTGCTCCGTATTTTATACTCCTTCACTCACGGGTGAAGAAACTTTCATATTTTTGGACTTTTCCCCCGATGTGTTCTTCAATCTGTTCTGGGTCTGCCGCTAAATATCTGTTTACTTTTTAACAAAGCTACAGCGGTGCTGGTGACGATTATAGAGGAAGTGGCATCCTGACCAATCACAAGCTTGCTGTCTCCGTCATTTTCGACGGATGTTTAAAATTTTGGGCATGTCTCCATCACCCTCTGGGAGCCTGTCGGAGAGCCTTTGCAGTGTCGCACAATGGTGTTGCATGTTTCCGCACTGGCGCAGATGGTAATTCCAAGGCCTTCCCTGGCCAGTCAAGAGACATAGTCCCTCCAGCTTGTCCTGGGTCTTCCTTTAAGTCTCCTTCCAGTTGGATGTGCCCATAAAACCTCACCAGGGAGGCATCCAGGAGGCATGCTAACGAGCAGCAGATCTACTCTGAGTCCCTCCCAGATGACCGAGCTTCTCACCCCATCTTTAAGGGAGAGCCCAGACACCCTGTGGAGAAAACTCATTTCTGCTGCTTGTTTACGCAAATCTCGTTATTTTGGCCACTACCCAGCTCATGACTATATGTGAGGGTAGGAACGTTGATCGACCAGTAAATCGAGAGCTTCGCCCTCCGGCTCAGCTTTCTCTGCACCATGATAGATGAGTACAACGCCCACATCACTGCAGAAGCAGCACCAATCCGTCTATCAATCTTGCTCTTCAGCTTTCCCTCATTCGTGAACAAGACCTTGCAATACTTTAACTCCTCCACTTGAAGCAGCATCTCACCCCTAACCCGAAGAAGGCATTCTACCTTTTTCTGAATCAAGACCAAGGTCTTGGATTTAGAGGAGCTGATTCTCATCCCAGCTTCTTCACACTCGGCTGCAAATCGCTCCAGGGACAGCTGGAGATCACATTCTGATGAAGCCAAGAGGACCACATCATCTGCAAAAGCAGACACCCAATCCTCAGGCCACCAAAACGGATCCCCTCAACACCTTGGCTGCACCTAGAAATCCTGTTCATAAAAGTTATGAACAGAATCGTTGACAAAGAGCAGCCTTGGTGGAATCTATCACCGGGAACGAGCCTGACTTACTGCCGCAGAAGCGGACCGAGCTCTGACACCAGTCATACAGGGACCTAACAGCCTGTATCAGAGGGCCTGGTGCTCCGTACTCCCGAAGTACCCCCAAATGTGCTTCATGACAGTGACGTCATCGAACCAGACACGAAGAAAACTGAGGGAAAAGGGCTGTAAGTTCAGCAAACTTTCCACAGGAGGAAAGAACCACAGTAAATCTGGTCATGTGGTAAGTAGCACCTACTTTGGGGAGAGGAGATCATGTGGTGAAGTCACATATGCAATGTGCCGATTTCTAGTTTCTAGTCATGCTAAATACGAACTTTTACAAGCTAGTAAATCTCTAAGTACATGACAGGCGTGGTCGAAAAACCCATGATTACTTTTCATTTAAATTACAGTACAACATATGTGAGATCCAGAATCTAAGGCAAAGCGGATTAGAAAATACCGTTTGTAGCCCCGTTGACTTACATTCGTTTTTTCGTTCTTCTGGGGACCCACGATGCGGAGGTGCCTTAGGCTCCCTATATCTACAGGACAGTAGCTGGCAGCAGTGGGAAACCTTCCAAACAATGTTATTTAAAAAATGTTGAACAATCAAACACACAAACAGAATCACACAATAACATATTTGCTGTAACCTAACCTAAAGCTATTGGATGTAAAACATAAATAAATGTGTGTGTGTGTATATATATATATATATATATATATATATATATATATATATATATATTACATTCCATCACAGTAGATTCACTTTTATTCTAAGGTGATCGAACTGTGTGTCATTTCTAATTATTCCAAACTCAAAGATTTATTACTTCTCAGTGGTTTTATTTAGTTTTAATTGTCCAAGTTGTTTATTTTATTTTAGTTCTATTGGGTTTTATTTTCTAGCTGATTTAAAAAAACTCTCCTGACAGAACAGAAAAGAAAAATCCTCGGGGGGGGGGGGGGGGGGGTGTCTTTTCACAGCTGCTCGTTAAATTTCCTCTGCTCTAATGGAGACCTAAAACAGAGTTACAGAACATTTGACATTTGATAAACTCACAAGCAAAGATATTTCAAATTTTGTCTTTATTAGAATGATGCAGGATTGGTGAATATTGCTGAATACGTGTTTTTATTAGTGGTATAATCGTGATTTTAAATCCCTGACACGATGACCTACATCGTTCATGTACACACACACACACACACACACGCGTTCGTGCACACACACACACACACACACACACACACACACACACACGCGTTCGTGCACACACACACACACACACACACACACACACACACACACACACACACACACAGCCTCTTCATGTGATCACATGGTATAAGGATACAAGGGAAGTTTAGATTGGCGGGCTGTTTGAACAACCAAGACTTTAATCGGAGACTCTTCTCCACTGATGAAAAACACAGAGGGCGTGTACCATACAGATGGAAATCTACATTTAGAAGGAAAAAAAAAACTCCACCACAACATATAAGTTTATCTCTGCACATAAATACATAAAAATGATAATAATAACAATAATAAGATTGTGCTTTCTTTAACTTTCTTGCTTTTTTCTTGTAACCCCATCATTGCTGAATATGTTAAAACCTTAAACATGCAAATTCAGTTACAAAACAACAGCTGACTAAAAAGGGAGACTCAGTTTGACACCACTGATCATGTGAATGTTCTATTCATGATTGAAGTGATCTTTCATTTAAATGTGATGTAATGACATTTCAAGTCGGTTTACATTGAGGTCTAAACACATTGGTGGGGAATGCACGAATCAAGAGCATCCTGCAACAATTCAAATCAGAGATTTAATCGTGTGTTTCGACCTCTTCCTGTTTGTGGTGTCAAAATGCAAAGTGTCCCTTTTGTAGGCGTCAATACGTTCTGTTAATTACACATCTATAAAGAAGGTATATAAATAACAATGACAATGATATCATACATCTAAAATCCACACACAGAACTGGTTTTTGCTGCTTCTCTTTTGGAGATAGTGACTTACTGAATGCACCAATTAAAGCCAGTTTTACTGAAACCAGGACTTTGTAGTGAAAGCTGCAAAAAACCCAGACAACTTAAAAGTCATTCCACACCCGTCAGTTCCTTCTTTGTACTGTAGACAGACCAGGATATATTACACTATGGTACCACAGCTTGTACAAACATTGAACACTAGGGGGCAGACTAAACACACTATGGTAGACAAACTTTCTTTAGTTTAATAAAGAGTAAGATCAATAGGACATAGAACAGGACGACTTTATAGTACCAGCTGTAAGTGTTGAAGAGGTGACATCCCCAAGCAGCAAATTTTATCCTCTAAAGGACTTTAATTCCACACAAAGAGTGATTTCAATGGTGATTGAGATTTTGTCATCTATTTGGAAACATGGAAATGCATTGTGGGTAAAGCAGTGCAGCTTTGAGCACATTTTACTGTGAAGAACAAAGAAAATAATCTTAAATCGCACGTTTCATGTTACTCTATCACAGAATAGTTATGCTAGAACTGAGTGAAGGAAAAAAGTACACATTTGAATAAAATAATAATAATGTTTCTGCCCATTTTCATGTCTTCTCTTTAATGAAAGCTTTAAATTATGACAGATCTTATTTGCCAATTCATATATAATTTAAGAAAAAACCTAATTGATGATCTTGTTCTGTTTGTTTGCTGTTTTCAATTTAAAGCTTCAGACACCTCCCATGCTGAAAATACATATTGGAGTTGTTCCCCTCTGCAGACCACGGCCCATCAGAACCAGCACCTTATGTAACAACAACAGTTTTCTCTCACTGGCTCATTTTTCTCCAATGTCTAAAACATGCATATCTGCAATTGTTTATACAACTTGAACCGTTTTTGCATATTTTGCCCATTTTTCTGTGTTATCTCATCCTCTCTTCCAAGTGTTTATTATGTGTCGTTTTTTGTGCAGAACCATGATAATATGTGAACTCTACTGCACCCCATGCTGATTCTGACTGTGTTTTCACTGTAAACATTTCCTCTTTCTCTCTGTTCACTAGTGGTTTTAACCAGCAAAGAACCATATCCAACCGGACCAGTTCTGACTCTAACCGCACCACCTACGTATCATGAGTGATTTTCTTTTCTTTTCTTTTTTTGCTGCAACATGCCTCGATGTGCCTAAGAAAACTTCAAATGTTAAAAAGGGAAAAGCAACCTACATTATATACAAGTTTTGCGACATACGAATGTGCTCCACTGTTGCTGGCATCTATTCATTAATCTATGCACAAAGATATGAAAAGTGGAATTAATGGAAAAATGTGCACCAAGATGGCCACAGGAAGTTGATCAGGGTTTCAAACAAGTGAATCCTCGCACGATTAGTCGTAGTAGCACGAAGTAGTCATGTTTTGTGTTCCAGTTGAGTCCATAACATTTTCCAGTTGTAGCATTTTTCTTGAGTCTGTTGCATCAGTACAACCGAACCGAGTTCATCCAGGCGTTTGGGAAGCTGCTGGTTACCGTGTAAATTACAAAGTTTACTTGTTTAGATTAGGATGAGCCCATGAATAGGCCTTCCGTCTACAGTCACTGGCATCGAAATGACAGATGAGTATGAGTGAGTGTTTATTCCCAAGTACTCGCTTGTTCGTCGGACTGTTCTAGTGGAACGGTGTAAAGGGATCGTGCAGAGGACGTCTGGGCTGTAAGGCAGCACATGCAGGAGCTGGGATGAGGACTCAGGGAATGCTGTACCGCGTAGAATCCGTAGATAAATATACACAATACAGGAGGTACTGTGTGTGTGTGTGTGTGTGTGTGTGTGTGTGTGTGTGTGTGTGTGTGTGTGTGTGTATGTGTGTGTGTGTGTGTGTGTGTGTGTGTGTGTGTGTGTGTGTGTGGCGTAGACACATGTAACTGTATGTATGAGGACCTCCATGAGTTCTTGGCCCACCAGTCTTTTCTTTCTCCATCTCAGTCTCTGCTTCGTTACTCCCCTGCGCTGCGTGGAGCCCGAGGGTTCGGTTTCCCATCATGGGTCCTGCGGTTTCTCCCCTTCCTGATTTCCTGGAGATGCTTCCACTTCTTATTCGCTGGCCGGACAGGTGGACCCTGAGGCAGGATGTCCTTCCCGGCAGCAGGGAAAATCTTATCCATCTGGTCGCTGCCGGCATTTTTCCGTGCCCAAACTTGCTCACAAATCTGGTCGACGGTGCTGAGGTTGGGGTGGTCCACCAGCTGCATGAAGTCTCGGTACCAGAACTTTTGATTGGGTAATGAGGAACCACCTCCGCTGCGGGGATCTAATCGGACTGGTGCATCAGAGGGTAAATTAGAGATGGAGGGAGATGATGATGATGGTACAACTTCCAAGGTGATACCCAGCAATGTTTGGGTGAACCCGTGCTCCATGGCATGGCACTGATAGACGCCAATGTCTCTCTTTAGGACACGGCGAATTAGGAGGCCCCTTTCCGTCTGCAGGATGCGATCGTCTAGACGTACCTGAAGGCAACAAACATGATCAAACAAAGTCCTCAAACATTCATAACTGCTGTTGAAGCTGAACTTTAAGTTGTATGAATACATTATCATTCTACAAAATTATTAACTAATGCAAAGTTATCTGACTGAATGATGGCAATAAAGATTCTTCACGTGTGATTATTGCACACTGTTAACTTCAAGGACAGCTTGAAATGAAAACTTGAAAGTAAGACTGATCATCATCTCCGTGCTTTTCAAGTATAATGTACTTCAGACTCCACGTCATTACTAAATGTGCATTCTGCAAGCCTCCTCACCTCTTCCCGTGGGTTCTGTGGTTGTTTCTGGTATGTCCAGGTGACTTTGGCCTGAAGGGATTTGGGGATGCACTCCAAGAAAGTGCTGCTTCCTTCTACTCCATACAACTTCCTCTCTGCCACGCGATGCTTGTGGTGGTCTGCAGGTGGCAGCAGAGACAGAAATATCATGTTTGGGATTTCAGTTTGGATGTTTCCTAATAAAAATATGGTTTTTTTTTTTCAACATGGAACTGGGCACAATACTATAGAAAGAGAAGCATGTAATGAAATATGTAATAGTCATTCCTTTGGAATATAAATATTAAAGCAGAGATTTGAACTGAGCAGTTATACATATTTATTGGACAATAAAATCTTGTTTTAACAGCTGGTTTTATGGCTGATTGGAAATTTAAAGAAAGTGTGTTCTGTTTGGAATTTTTATCACCAACATATTGACTGGGATTTCTCTCCTAGCTAAAAGAACTTGAAAAGAATTAAAGGAAAGAGGTAGCTGCAGCGGCATCTGGTTTACTGGAGAAACAATGGTGTACAGACTGATCAGCACTTTGGGGCAAGGCCAATCACATCGAAGACAATTACTCTGACCTTCATTAGTTTAACTCAGCCGGATTGCATGCCACTTGATGTAATCGCATTACTCAGGAGCTCTTTCAGCTGGAGTGATTAGCCTGATTTAGCTGTGTGGCAGTAAGACAGATTGAGGAAAAATGCTGGTATTGTGATCTGGGAGGGGGGTGTCACCCACAGAGAAGTATTCTGGGTGTTTTACAGGCTGAAAGGTTAGATATTTCTTTGATGTTGGAATAAAATGATCTGTTTTTAAAATCTCCTATATAAATGTACATAGGAAGGTTTTCTTAATGAGTCACAAATGCAGTAATTTTACCTCCAGAGCAGAGGGTGTTAGGATCTCCATTCCGTACATCCTGACGACGGAAACGTCTGATAAAACAGAAATGAAAGATTTCACATCGTCTTTTATACACTGAGCACTGATCATATGTGCATGTTGTATGATTCAATCGCAGACCTTTTAGTGTTTGGCAGGTAGCGAGTACAGGAAGTCCCATCCCAGGCGCAGTACGGGTCTCGGGCCAGGCAGCACTCAGCACAGGCCTTCCCATAAACACTGCAGCGGTGAAGAGGGACCTGGGCGATTCCCGTGTCGGAGCCAACATACAGCTGTTGCTGTTAAAAACATGCAGAAAGTAGACGGGAAGGCTTGATAAGAGGTGTTCAGGAATGTGTGGGATTAAAAATAACATGAGTTGTTATCTGTCATGAATCCAAACATTCAGCTCCACGTGAGTGCTGAGAATTTATGATGCCTCCAGGTGAGGCTGAATGATTTCTGTAACTTTCTGGTTCAGTATAGTCTGATAAAAACACTGTTTCATCTACAGATGAACAGTTTTAGAACAGCTTCAAAAAATATAATTGTGTTTTTACGTAATCTGACTCTACGACAATCCATCCATCCGTCCATCCATCCATTCATACATACATACATACATACATACATACATACATACAGTACATACATACATACATACATACATACATACATACATACATACATACATACATACATACATACATACATACAGTACATACATACATACATACATACATACATACAGTACATACAGTACATACATACATACATACATACATACAGTACATACATACATACATACATACATACATACATACATACATACATACATACATACATACATACATACAGTACATACAGTACATACATACATACATACATACATACAGTACATACATACATACATACATACATACATACATACATACATACATACATACATACAGTACATATGTACATACATACATACAGTACATACAGTACATACATATAGTACATACATATAGTACATACATACATACATACATACATACATACATACAGTACATACATACATACAGTACATACATACATACATACATACATACATACATACAGTACATACATACATACATACATACATTACATACATACAGTACATACATACATGCATACATACAGTACATACATACATACATACATACATTACATACATACATACATACATACATACATACATACATACATACAGTACATACATACATACATACATACATACATACATACATACATACATACATACATACATACATACATACATACATACATACATACATACATACATACATGCATACATACAGTACATACATACATACATACATACATTACATACATACATACATACATACATACATACATACATACATACATACATACATACAGTACATACATACATACATACATACATACATACATACATACATACATACATACATACATACATACATACATTACATACATACAGTACATACATACATGCATACATACAGTACATACATACATTACATACATACATACATACATACATACGGTACATACATACATAAATACAGTACATACATCCATACATACATACATACATACATGCACAAATGCATGTGCAGACCCATCCATCAATACATACATGCATGCACGCATTCATTCATCCATCCATATATATATATACATAAATACATGTACACAAAACTTCATTCATTCGTTCATCCTCGGATTACAAGGATCAGTTTTTTGCCTTATTTTTAAATGTGTTCCTTTGTATTATTGATGTAGCAAACTTACCCGTTTAGAGGAAATCTGCATGTTTGTGACAGGCGAAGCATCCTAAAAAACAAATATCTCAATTTAACTAACATGTCATTCACTGGTTCTTAAAAGATTGGCATTCAACCAGTTATATGAGACTATACTTTTAAAGGGTAAATAAAAACATCCGTCATAGAGACAGCCACATTCCTTATAATAAAGGAATTCTATAGTTTTCACCACTAGTTGTAATACTTTATCCAGTCTGTTTCTGACCTCTTTAGTCCATGTTTATTTGAACAACAAGTCTCAGAAAAAGACATTGGGTGTAAAAAAAGCTTAAGGCTTAAACCTCTATCTACATGAAATAAAAATGAGAGTTCAGTATGATGCAATATTTCTTTTGATTTTAACCTCATCCATGTTAAACCTTTTATATTCTTCTTACTTTAAAAACCTCCAACTCTTCCAGTAAAAGTTCCTCCATGTTGTTCCAGCTCTCCTTGGGGACACTGATCACCTTCAGCACTGTCCCTTTGTCTGAAATAACACGCAAACCATTAGTTTACCTTCATTTCACACCTGCAACAAATAATCTGGAAAGGTAAAAATTCTCTGATACCTGTGCCAATGAACATGACATCATACTGTCCATCAGCAGCATTGACTCTGTCCACAACAATCTGTGTGAAGCTGTAGTCAACGTTCGTCCTAACGAAGACGGGTCGCCGGCCCATTGAGTAGACAGGGTTGTACATCAGAGGGTGGTGACGCGCGAACTGGATCACATCATCAGGGAAGCCCTTTGTGGACTCAAAGCTGCCGAATGTCTTGCTGGGACACTAATGGAGAAAACAGAGATTTATAAAGACAAATTGTTCCCTAAAGCTCCATTTTATTGGAACTAATTTCAAAAAGGTTCTAAAGTTGACAGATTTTTAGCTGAAACATATTTCAAACAAACTTGAGTTTTAACTCCCCTGCTGTGTAATCGGTTATTGGGAATTTGTTTAATTGAAGTGTTCCTCTGTTGAACAGGCGACAGCGAGGTCATTGTAATGTAATGGGAAAAAGGTTTACTCCAGGTCAGAGTCCAGCTTCTCAGATTAAAATTCCACTTCAGGATTTTCTCCACACTCAGATGCACTTCAGCAGCTTGTGACACCTCTAAAACTAAAATCTATGTAAGTTAATACATTTTCTTTTTGTTAGTCTGGATTGTGCTTTTAAAACACAACACGTTTACAACCAGCACTTCTGAATTATTTACCATAATTGATTGAGTTCTTAAAATCTGATGTATTTTGTGGTTTTACAGCCCAGTGAGGTGAAGGAGATGTGAAGGAGAGTTGATTTTAGGGAAAACACAATAACTTTTCTGCAGCGAGGGTCGTTCAACTGCTGCAGCAGCAGCTGAAGTTCAGCAGAAAAGATCCTGCTGACCCAACGCTTGTGTGCTTACCAGGGTGTTAGAGCTGTGATATTGATTGGGAGGAATGTGGAGAATTTCTAAAGGAAAAGAAGGTCTGAGAACCAGAATTTCATCATAAACTGATTAAATTAAAATTAGTATGATTTTTAACAAATCATATTTGTAGACTAAATTTCAGCAACACACATTCACAGCCCCAAAGCCCAAACTTTTATTCAGATTCCTTGTCTTCAAATCTCCTAAAATCTAGTTAAATGCTGGCGCTAGGCAGCATGAAAGCCTGAAACCAAAAACAGGATCCAATAAGGCTAAATGCGGTAACTTTGCAGGCATCCTCATTTGCATGAAAACCATATAAGTGCTGAGATTTTGAATGCATTGTCAGGTTTGAAAAGGAAAAATTCATCAGAGCGTCTGTCTTAGTTGCTTGATCACTTTCTGCTACCAAGGCCTGATCACACTATCACAAATTCTGGGTAATTTGAGCAAATGTTTGTAGCATGCACGTGTCTCCATTTCACCATGCTGGCCTGAAAGACCACCTTCCGGTCCATTTCAGAGATCAACTGAGTACCTGAACTGGGATATGTACTCGGAAATGGCCAAAAGAGTCAATGGATGGGACTTAAGGTTGGTTTATGCTTGACGTGTCCGCGAGGTCCGCACGGCTCCGCGCGGAAAAGTTGCGTCATTTTAACAGCCACGCCCCTCCGCCGCGCCTCCGCACCGCCCAAAATTTCCGCAACGCGCACCTACGAAAATTTCTAACCACGCGGACGGTCGGACGCGGAAAAACATGGCGGACCAGCAAGAACTAGTATGGCAGAGGTTCATAAATACAGACATTTGTATGATTCAGCTCTCAGAGATCACCGTGATCAACATGTTGTTAATAATTCTTGGAGAGAAATAGCTCGCACTGTCGGAAAAGACGAGGACGCTGTTAAAAATGCTGGAATGCCATGTTGTAAACAACAGTTTTTACTTCTACTATGGTGTAGTGTTGGATGCATGCCGTAGAGCTCCATGCTGCCCCCTACAGTTTGGGAGAATATTGGCTCACCGCAGAGACGAGCCGCACGAACCATAAACGCTGCAAGTTGTGAAGCGCGTTCTATCCGCGAGCCACATCACCGCGCGGAAAGTGAATGTGTCAAGCATAAACCAAGCTTCATGGTTAAAGCCATACTATGCAACTTTTTCATATTTTTAAATAATTTATTTTGTCAGTATGTGCTAAAATGACCCTTCACAAGGTTGATGAATACCGCATTTGCAACTTCAGAGCGGCATGCCAGTGCTGCAGTCTGCTTCCAGCACATTTACTGCATGTTTTAGATCATGAGCACAGCTGATACGTTTATTTTAGTGACGAACCACTCCTATAGAACCCAGTGAAGGCTGGAGAGACATTTCAGCTCTTAGATTAAGATGTTAAAAAGACAAATGCACAGCGGGGAGATATGTTTCATTTTTGGTTTAACCACAGGCAATTAATAACGAACACTAGGAGGTGCTTAAAGCAAGCAAAACTGCCAAGTGTGCCTTTAACCCTCCCACAGTCTTTATGGGTGACCCCGCGAGGAAAGCTGACCATTAAGCAGGGTTGATGGTTTATCCCTTGAGATCCACGTGGCAGGGGTGAGGTGGTGCTCACTCCTCACCCCTGCCACGTGGACACAAGGGATAAACCATCAACCCTGCTTAATGGTCAACTTTCCTCGCGGGGTCACACCCATCAGGACAGTGGGAGGGTTAACTGATTCTGATTGGTTGCAACTCAATAGGAACTGTTATTGCCAGATGTCGCCAAACACCCAACATTTTAAAATTTGACAGAGTTGCTGGTGAAGCAGAATGGAAGGAAAGAAAGATAGGCAAAGTTGTCACTGCTTTAGAATTGCCGTTTTGAACATCTAAATCTGAAAAGGATATTGGAAAGACCCCACGGCGCTTTCTGGTCTCCTACAGAGCGTTGTAAAAAACGTTGCTTCTTCTGGTCATCGAACGCTGCTTTCTACGTCAAACAGACGCTCTCCCTGTGCTTTGATTAGTAAACGACGTTCCCAATGAGGAATTGGAATTTGATAACTAATTTACCAAATAGTGAAGATTTGTCTTAATTTTTTTTACCAAAGTCCCAAAAATGTTACACAAACGTGTTACATGTGTTACATCATATGGAATTTTACCTAACGTAAAAAAGGAATATTGTAACAATTTCTGGTCAATAGTTTGTCACATCACTTTATGCCCTCACCCACATTGTAATTATAAATAGTTGCCATTGCTCTGTAATGCACTGCAAAGGCTGGCATACCATTCCTGGGCGAGGATACGGGACTTTTCCCTGGAAAGGGACCCACTGGTAGTTGGGCCCCTCTTTGTGAGCAAAAGGCCCCAGGAAAGCCCTCCGGATGTCATTCATGGAGTAAAGACACACAGCTGAGCCTTTAAACACACTGCTGCTGGGGAACAACGGGAGCAGGGTTAGTCATGACAAACAAGCACATAACAGGCATGCGCTCTCATTGTTCCTTCTCTCCTGCACGCACACGGAGAAGGAGAAAGAGGTGCACAAATGTTCATGCGCATGAATAAATTCTGACCTGGAAGTCGAAAAAACGGTGTAAACCAGGGGGTTCTTTCTGTCCCGGGTCTGCAGCAGAAACACATCGCCTGAGGACGGACACACACAGACACATTCAGGTCAGGTGGCAGTAGGCCAGAGGTTAAAGGTCAGAACAAAGGTAAACAATGCCCCATGGACATGTCTAACCACTTTTAAGAGACTGATTACTGGAGGTCATGACATGGAAGAAAATCCTTTGCAGTCCAATAATCTGGTTAGTAAACTTCATTTTAACAGAACATCTAAATATTTTAGTAACTTGCCAGATCGTGGTACTTATTATCTCTAATACATCTATTAAAAATGTGTGTACAGTCACACCATTCCACAACAAAGGTTTTTTTTTCTTCATTTTTGGCCTCAGGTGTCGTCACAAACCCACTGTCAAGATAAGAGACTTGTGATTGACAGGGGTGGCGGTTGGTGAAGGTAAAGCTTGAGCAAAGCCTTCCACTTAGTTAACCGTTCCCTCTTTAATGGGAAAGGCACATTCTTGCCCAGATAAATGAACGGACTGATCCTTCAAAAATGAAACATCTTTTCTGAATAAGCAGCTGCTGAGTGAATCCCATGACTGCAGGTTTCAGAAGGGTTGTATAACAACACAACCTTCAAAATACAACAAGGAAATTCTTCCTTTGCAGGCCGACTGTTTTTATTTCAAGTAACAGAAGTTGTTGAATTTTCTTGAAATAATTTGAGTTGTTTTAAGATTTCTCTGCAGAACATTTGTTTAAAGACAAATTGAGCCACCCCAAGGAATCAGTAGCTGCAATCTACATAGAAATGCCATTAGTACAAAAGTAGCTTCAAATGTTTTTAGTTCTGATTAATGATTTACAGTCTGCAAATATTTTTCCTAGTCTACACAAATCTGGGATGTGGTGATAATCCTTAACTCACATCAGAAATAGTTCATTTGTCAGGCTCTTCTTAACACTTCCTGTTGGAAACATCTGATTATGTTTCTGAGTAGAAATCCAGAAGTAATCTGCTGACAATCAGATAATGTTCAACTTTCTGTCTGGCTTCTAAATCATTAAAAATGCATTCATAGATTACACTGCGGCATCTTTTGGATTGACTGTTTTGGAAATGAAAGTTTTTTTTCTGCCCCGAAGCGAGATTTCTAACTCAGTGAGTTTTAGTTGCTTCCTGCCAAACCGGCACCTTACAAATGTAGATGAGTCTGTACTATGTGTATATATATATATATATATATATATATATATATACAGTATACATATATGTATATATATATTTGCACATCAACAGTCATGTTGCTTGTGGCCCTAGGCTGTGGTAAACTTACGCAGCTCATCGAAGTATGTGTCACTCCCATCAGCTCCTGGTACCGAGCAAATCAGACGGGTCTTGAGAAATGTTGTCCACTTGTTCACAAGACTCCGCTGGCCACCCATGTCATTCTGACCAGACAAAACACTCATTCAAAAACATTCTTGGTATTATTCTGAAGGAATATCTAGGTCCTATGTCCATCTTGCAACATAATAAAATCTAATTTATCCAGACTTTGAGACTTTGTTGATATTAGCCGTCTCTCACCCTGCACAACTGTCCGATTCGAGAGTAAGTGGACTTTCCCAAACCCTGAGCCTCGACCGCGGTTTCCCGGAAGAAGAAAAAGATCTTGTCATCATCAGGATTTTCACTTTCAGGAACCCAGAAAGAGCCAACAAACTTTGGTTCTGGATAACAGAAAACAAAGACAAAGAAAAGAAAAGCTGCAGTAAATACAGCATATTTCATTACTCTCTCTCTCTCTCTCTCTCTCTCTCTCTCTCTCTCTCTCTCTCTCTCTCTCTCTCTCTCTCTCTCTCTCTCTCTCTCTCTCTCTCTCTCTCTCTCTCTCTCTCTCTCTCTCTCTGTGTGTGTGTGTGTGTGTGTGTGTGTGCATGCATTTGTCTGTTAGGGTGTTTTATATTTAGTTTCACATTTAAGCACAGAATGTTTACATGATGTTTGTTCATTTATTCATATTCTAAAATCTCAAACTGAATAAAGATTTAACCATAACATGTAGAAAAACACAAGTTGTTGCTAAACCTTCTATGCGATGTGAATAAAGCCCGGTTTACACAGAAACATTTTAAAATTATCAGCTGATTTTCAAAGCACACGAGACCACACGTGGTGATAAAGACATCACGGTGAGTGTAAGTGCCACAAAGTCTCACTCACGGACATCTCACACTCAGACATCTTCCAAAAAATAAATAAATAAATAAATAAACGTGACTGCAAAGTAAACTAACAAAATGGATGAGGTGCATGATGCACACTTCTGTCACCTCCTTTTTTGATTAACTACACGTAGTTTTCAACAGGCAGCACATTTGTTTGTTCTCAAAAATCAAAACAAGACAATCCAACATGTTTGAAAACCTGGATTTATGATGTTCTTCTAAGCAGATAAGAGTGCTTATAACACACCACACATGGCAGGATTATCTGATAAGATTATCTTTAGGGCCGTTATGGTAATCAACTGTAAGATTGTTGGTCAAAAATGGTCCTTCTTTGTAAACAGGGTGTAAAATGATCCTAGTTTAAAACTCTTACATGAAGGGAATGCTGGGTCTCTATGATAGACACTCACCATTGAGCCAGCGTGAGTCGTGTTGCTCTGTGCGGATTGAGGGGCGTCTTCCCAGACTCCTGAAAATGGTGAAGTCCCGTCCCATCAAGTCTGTGGCCACACCTGCATATAGTTCATCACCTAGGAAACAAGTCCAATGATGAGCATAAAACATCTAAGTACAACATGCCTAAGAATCAAGAGTGTGTTAGAAAATAAATACTCAAATGTTTGTGTGTGGCTCCGATTACCGATGAGCACAGATGCAGCATTGTGTCTAGGATCATACGGACTCTTCCCTTTCCCATCCTCTACTTTAGATGGATCAATCCTGAACACGTGGTCCTGATGACGGCAGGGAGGAGTTATTATTTCATGCTGTGTTTTCAACCCTTCTTCCAGTTATATTCTTATAATTTCTGTGATTATATTAAGATGAGGCTGAGTAAAAGTGTGAGTTTGGTTTTGTTTTGTTTTCATGCATTCCTCACCTCCATTTTGTTTCCCACCTCCACAAACGCACAAGTAGGATGAAAGGCCCCGGTTCCACAGGCATACAGGTGTGTGCGGTTATAGTGGTGCACAATCTTCACATAGTTCACACAGTCCAACTGAAACAGACACAGTTGGTGTGGTTTTAACTCCGGGTGGGAATTCATAGTGTGATTCTTCCCTTTTGTGTCTACATGTTTGATGATAATCCTAGATCCATGAATTATAAAGCACGTATAACAAATTTTGTCGCTCGCTGTGAAATGTACCATGCTAAATGTGGATTTTGTGTCTTTTGGTTTAGTGACGTACATTCCTAACAGAGCTCCTCACTCCTTTTGGCAGTAACAACACACTGATGGTCTCAGATCTCTGTCCAGTACAGTGTTGTGACACTCTTTGTGTCCTGGCTGAACATACACATTCCTCCAGCATTTGTTCAAAGGAAAATGCTTGACTAATGGTACAATAGTTTAAACCATTATTCGACACATTGGAAAATTGTCTCAGATTATTTGCTGTTCATTTGGGTTAAATTAAAGCAACAGTAAAGAGTTTTAATACTTTAATACTATTACTTTAAAACTGATTTCAGTGGTTCTTGAGCAACTTCACATGGGACAGCACTCTGCTGTCCAGAAACCACAGTAAATGGCCTGTATTTGATATAGCGCCTTCTAGAGTCCTGGAACCCCCCAAGGCGCTTTACAACACAATCAGTCATTCACCCATTCACACACACATTCACACACTGGTGGGGATGAGCTACGACGTAGCCACAGCTGCCCTGGGGCACACTGACAGAGGCGAGGCTGCCGAGCACTGGCGCCACCGGTCCCTCCGACCACCACCAGCAGGCAACGTAGGTTAAGTGTCTTGCCCAAGGACACAACGACAATGACAGACTGAGCGGGGCTCGAACCTGCAACCTTCCGATTACGGGGCGAGCACTTAACTCCTGTGCCACCGTCGCCCACTAGTCGAACACTAGTGGGAGGTCTGTCTATCTGCATTACTGCTATAGCTGTGCTAGTAGCTCATATAAAAGCTAGCAGTTAGCTTATTCAGTTTGCCAACTCAAGGAGGAGTGATGGTTCAAGGTTCCTCCTGGAACCGTCACCTTATCGTGGTGAAGTTTGAGTGCCCTAATCCTAGGAGCTATGTTGTCTGGGGCACTTTGTGCCCCTGGTAGGGTCTCCCATGACAAATTGGTCTTAGGTGAAGGGTGAGAAAAAAAGAACGGTTCAGAGGATCTTTCATGGATGTAAATTCAAAGAGTCGGAGTACCCGTCTCGGAGGTTTACCAGGGTCCCACCCTGAAGCCAGGCCTGGAGTTGGTGCCCGTGAGCGAGCGCCTGGTGGCCGGGCTTTCGCCCATGGGGCCCGGCCGGGCCCAGCCTGAACCGGATACATGGGCTCATTCGACTGTGGACCCACCACCCCGCAGAAGGAACATGAAGGGTCCGGTGCAGTGCGGATCAGGTGGCAGACCAAGGCGGGAGCCTTGGCGGTCCGATCCCTGGACAAGGAAACTGGTTTTTGGGACATGGAATGTCACCTCGCTGGCAGGGAGGAGCAGGAGCTTGTGGCAGAGGTTGAGCAGTACTGGCTAGATATAGTCGGACTCACCTCGACACATAGCATTGGCTCTGGAACCCAAGTCCTTGAGAGGGGGTGGACACTCTTCTTTGCTAGAGTTGCTCCGGGTGAGAGGCAGAGGGCTGGGGTTGGCTTTTTGTTAGCCCCAAGACTCTCTGCCTGTGTGTTGGGGTTTACCCCGGGGGACAAGAGGGTACGCCTTTGGGTCGGGGAACGGGTCCTGACTTTTGTTTGTGCTTATGGGCCAAATATCAGTTCAGAGTACCCACCCTTTTTGGAGTCCCTGGGACGAGTGCTAGATAGTGCTCCATCAGGGGACTCCATTGTCCTGCTGGGGGACTTCAATGCTCATGTGGGCAATGACAGCTTGACCTGGAGGGGTGTGATTGGGAGTAACGGCCCGCCTGATCTGAACTCGAGTGGTATTTCTTTATTGGACTTCTGTGCAAGCCGCAGTTTGGCCATAACGAACACCACGTTCGAACATATGGATGCCCATCTTTACACTAGGTACCAGGGCAGCCTAGGTCGCAGGTCGATGATAGACTTTGTAGTCATATCATCTGACCTGCGGCCGTATGTTTTGGACACCCGAGTGAAGAGAGGCTAAAGAAGGAGGCCTACAGGGTGTGGTTGGTCTGTGGGTCTCCGGAGGCAGCAGACAGGTACCGGATAGCCAAGTGGGGTGCAGCAGTGGCAGTTGCCGAGGCAAAATCTCGGGTGTGGGAGGAGTTTGGTGAGGCCATGGAGAAAGACTATCGATCAGCTCCAAAGAGGTTCTGACAAACTGTCCGGCGCCTCAGGAGAGGAAGGCAGCACCTCGCTCACACTGTTTAGAGTGGGGATGGGGAGCTGCTGACATCAACTGGGGCTATAGTCGGACGGTGGAAGGAATACTTTGAGGAGTTCCTCAATCCCACCAATGCGCATTCCGAGGAGGAACCAGAGCCGGGAGACCTGGGGATGGACTGTCCAATCTCAGGGACAGAAGTTGCTGAGGTAGTCAAACAACTACACAACAGCAGAGCCCCGGGGGCAGATGAGATTCGTCCTGGGTATCTCAAGGCTATGGATGTTGCAGGGCTGTCGTGGTTGACACGTCTCTGCAACACTGCTTGGTCATCAGGGGCAATTCCTGTGGAGTGGCAGACTGGGTTGGTGGTCCCCATCTTTAAGAAGGGTGACCTGAGGGTGTGTTCCAACTATAGGGGGATCACTGGAGAGAAGGGTCCAGTACCTGTCTGCTGCATCCAATTGATAGTTGAATCTCAGATTGAGGAAGAGCAATGTGGTTGTCGGTCTGGCCGTGGAACTGTGGACCAGCTCATTCGTTCATGTTATATGTTATATGTAGCACATTAGAACCAAAGCAAGTTCCTAGTTTGTGAATTGTTTAGTTCACTGAAAATGGCAATAAACCTTTTCTGATTCTGATTCTGAATCTGATCCTCTATACCCTTGCAAGGGTGATGGAGGGGGCATGGGAGTTTGCCCAACCAATCCACATGTGTTTTGTGGATTTGGAGAAGGCTTATGACCGTGTCCCCAGGGGCACCCTGTGGGGGACACTCCAGGAGTATGGGGTGGGTGGCTTTCTGTTAAGGGCCATTCAGTCTCTTTACCAGAGGAGCGTGAGTTTGGTCCGCATAGCCGGTAGTAAGTCAGACCTGTTCCCGGTGAGGGTTGGACTCCGCCAGGGCTGTCCTTTGTCACCGGTTCTGTTCATTACCTTTATAGACAGAATTTCTAGGCGCAGCCGTGGTGTGGAGTGTGTCGAGTTTGGTGGCAGGAGAATCTCGTCTCTGTTTTTTTGCGGATGATGTGGTCCTCCTAGCTTCATCCAGCTCTGACCTTCAGCTCTTGCTGGGTAGGTTTGCAGCTGAGTGTGAAGCGACTGGGAGGAGGATCAGCACCTCCAAATCTGAGACCATTGTTCTCGATCGGAAAAGGGTGGCTTGCCAACTCCGGGTCGGGGTAGAGGTCCTACCTCAAGTGGAGGAGTTTAAGTATCTCGGAATCTTGTTCACGAGTGAGGGTAGGAGGGATCGGGAGATCGACAAGCGGACTGGTTCGGCGTCTGCAGTGATGCGGACGCTGAGCCGATCTGTCGTGGTGAAGAGGGAGCTGAGCCAGAAAGCCAGGCTCTTGATTTAACGGTCGATCTACGTCCCAATCCTCACCTATGGTCATGAACTTTGGGTAATGACCGAAAGAACGAGATTGTGGATACAAGTGGCCGAAATGAGTTTCCTCCATAGGGTGGCCGGGCTCAGCCTTAGAGATAGGGTGAGAAGCTAGGACATTCGGGAGGGACTAGGAGCAGAACCACTGCACCTCCGGATCGAAAGGAGTTAGTTGAGGTGGTTTGGGCATCTGGTCAGGATGCCTCCTGGACGCCTTCCTGGGGAGATGTTTCGGGCATGTCCTGCCGGCAGGAGGCCCCCGGGTCGACCCAGGACACGTTGGAGAGGTTACATCTTCAATCTGTTCCAGGAACGCTTTGGTGTCCTGCCGGAGGAGCTGGTGGAGGTGGCCGGGGAGAGGACTGTCTGGAGCTCCCTAGTTGGGATGCTGCCCCCGCGACCCGGACCCGGATAAGCGGAGGAAGACGACGATGAGTTTGCCAACTCTCAATAAAAAGCATGAGAAGAATAAGAATTTAGCTTTTTTTGCTGGCATCGTGGCGGAGCTTGGAAGTAATAGGAAGAGAGTAATGCCTTTCGAGGCTAAGATAAGAGCCAGAGTGAACATCGGCCCGGTCTTTGTTCGAGGGAGCTAAAGGAGGATACAAACTCACAGACCAGGTGATCTGGCTTTGTTGCTTCTGGACTTAATATATTTTTTGACCAACAGAGCGAATATTTTTACTTGGTGGCTTATTTTAGTATCAGTTGGCTTGTGTTAGCATTAGGTCGTTGTCAGCGCTAGCTACAGCAGGGTTGTTTACAACAATTGTAATTCCGCTTTCAACCAGTAGGAGGAAGAAGCGTTCAACTTGTATTTAGAGTTGCTCTAATAAACATGTTGGTGTCAACAAAGCAAATAATAGTAAAATAAGAAATGGCATTAGGCAAAGATGGATTTCCAGAATCTTTTACACCAATCAATAATTTCTAAACCATTTTTGTCCTTCTCATTTGTCTGGACAGTTTTCTGTGTCCTGACCTCTTTTTAGTCTTGCCGTTGCTCTATTAGGACAGTGTGTTATTGACCTCCACACACATCTGCCCATCTCAGAGTTAGGTTACAGTAACCTCAGTCTCAAGGGACTGCTGGGAAGTGACCTAATGTATACTAAGAGATTCAGTGATACACATTATCTGTGCAATCTTAGAACCCCAAACTCAGAGGACTCTGACCCATTAAGTAATGAATGTGTAGATGCAATATTCATCATAATTATCACCATTATTATTATTAACAGTATGTCTCTCCAGGGCTGTATGTTACAAGAGATACCTTCTGATTGTCTGTGGAAAGAAAATACTGTAAATTAAGTCAATGGAGGGAAAGTGGACTTGAAACAGAAGATGTCCCCTGATGCTGGTGCATTCATTTACAAGCCGTGACAATATTTAAAACATGCATCAAATAATTCCTCTTTAAATCTAATGTGGAACAAAAAAATCTGTGGTTAGGAACCAGCTCTGCTTGGTTGGAGACCAGAGAAAATTATGGTTGAGCACAAAAATTTTGCTCTTTGCAGCTACAGTCTGTAACAAAAAGCTCACAGTGAGATGTTGATGGTTTGCAGAAATGTAAAGATCTAACATTTGAATCAGGTAAGGAGGGTTTTACCATTCTGATCTGTGTGTTGTGTGTGTGTTGTTGGAAGGGAGTGTCACATGGTGAGCAGAACCTCTTTGATGTGACAAAAGAGAAGAGCAGGACGGTATATAAGGCACTATAACTGTTTGAAAGCAAAGACGGTGAATTATATCAGCAATCACAAATTCAGCTTGACTGTGTGTGTGCATGTGTGTGTGAGGGCAGATATAGAGTTCTGAGGGAGGAGTAGTAAAGGGTTGACTGATCAACCTTTGACCTTTCACCGACTCATTACTTGAAACAGTGAGTAAAAATGGGGTGGTGACCTCAGCCCAGCCTGAGCTTTCAGCTCTGGTCATCCTGTCTCCAAAAGCTCTTTTGTTCCTTTGTGGATGTCTTTTCTCTTCAAGTCTTTGTCTTTTCTGGGTATGATTAACCTGGTTGACCAATTTGTTATTCTGTCACTCTCCCATCTGTCTGGTATGAGCTCAGGATACCAAGATACAGCTCTACCAGTACTCATTCATTATGCATTTACTTATATTTACAGGGCTTTTATTCCCCATCCCTAGCCAACCATAAAAACACTTTCAATTCTATTTTAAGGTTTGAACTGATTTATTTCTCATTTCTGCAGCTTAGGCTCTTATGATCCAGGAAATGTTAATAAAGTTAATAGCTGAGAAGCCGTGGTGGTGCACAGACAGACTCCATCAGAAACAGATCAGTGTAATAGTTTAGGAATGTCCGTGATGGTTGCTGTTGGTCACAGGAATGTAGCGGCATCGACCACTATTGGACCAATTTCTTCAAATATTTACTGATGTTTGAACTCTGAACTTATACAAATTGCAACTTATTTAATGTGTTATTCTTCTTTTTTTTTTCTTGTCAAAACACAATACAAAGGGTTTGGATAACAAATAACTGGAGAAATGTATTACTGATTTCAGATGATATCAGTCAAAATAATGTTAGGTGACTTTCATCTAATTTTGAAATCAGATTTTTCATATTCATCTAAATGGCAAATTCTTAAAAAAAAGTTTTCAGGAGTAACATCATATAATTTTTATGTAATTTTCCACAATGGAAATTGATTTTATTGTTATTCCAAAGTAAATAAACGAAGTTTGTCACTACTGTATAGACTTTGTGAAATACCAGGTGGGGGAAATGGCTAATTGGTATTCATGCATAAACATGGAGGCATTATTGTGCATTAATATTTATAAAAAATGCATGTGTTTGTTTTTTAGATGCAGTCCTATACAAGTAGATCTGATTGTGAAAATAAAGCTGTTGACACAGAATGTGTACCATCTGGGTATTTATATGAAACAAAGTGCACAAGTTGAATCTGAACAGCTTCTTATACAAACCTTTTCTCTCTTATTTTTTTAATTAGCATGAGGTGTCAACTATATCTTGTTTAAAGGAAAGGATAAGCTATTTTTTATTTAATCAGGAATACATTTCTGGTGTAATTTCTTCAACAGACTTAAGATAACGAACAAAGTGACACTTTTGATGCCTCAAAAGGGTAAAACACTCAAAAACAAAGATGTTACGATGATACTTTTTGGTTTTAATTCCAGCTTTGGTGTGACTCTGAGTCCTGCGTTAGACTGAATGTCTGAGTGAAGTGTCAACTGTTTACTGCTACTGTCAGTCTGTGTTTGTGTGCAGATGTCTCTGTTTGTTTCTGTGTGAGAAAAAATCTTTACGTGGACGTCTTTCACCAACTTCCTGCCTTGTCTGCATTGGTTGCACTTCAGTAATTTTCTACTCAAATGTTGTTCCAAATTCATAGTGAAAGAGTTGATTAAAAAGTAATTGAAGGGTTTTTTTCAGTTTTGTGTTTAGATTTTTAAAAAAGTGAAGAGCATCTATCACATACACCCCCCCCCACCCCCACCCCCCACCCCAAAAATGCCCTAAATGTGTAATTTGGTCCTTTTTTTTTTTTTTTTTAAAAACTGATTCTTCTGGAGCAAATTTATTAACTCTATTCACAACTCACCATCTCCTGTGGCACATGCGCGCACACGTGCACGCACGCACACACACACACACACACACACACACACACACACACACACACACACACACACACACACACACACACACACACACAATGAAACATGAACAGGGACAGACCATCTCCCGGTCATTTGAAATCGGACGCCTGGATTTTCGTATGAATGGAGCTCGTTGTCTGTCGACTACAGCTGTGTAATCACACTAATGACGGGTTAGCTTCACACACACACATACAGACACACACACACACACACACACACACACACACACACACACACACACACACACACACACACACACACACACACACACACACACACACACATACACACACACACACACACACACACACACACACACACTTTAGTTACTTTAGGTACATGAATAAATGTTAACACACAGCAAAACACATGAGTATAAAGTATGAGTGGATATTTGTGTCATACCTCCACATGCTGATGGGGCAATTATATTTTACACAAAGATATAAGTAAAAACAAACACACACCACACACACACACACACACACTGCCTATCGTGAAATCCTGGGTGGTCTGTAGGCTCGTTGTGGCAACCAGAGGTTAGTCAGTAACCCAAAATTAAAGGTAGGACTTCTAGAAAGTAAAAGTTCTGCTATAGATCAGAGTAAAAAAATATTATTTTATGATTTATTTATATCAAAATGGAACCAAATGGAGGACAGGCAGCTGTATGAAACTTACTGTAGGTGAATTCATGTGAGCAGGTTTACTGAATGCAAAGAATCAGACAGAGTCTTGAACTCCTTCATGTTTCTGGTTTTACTCAAATCCTAAATGAACCGCTGAAACTATTTGCTGTCGTTTTAAATAAATGGTTAAAATCCCAGAAAGATTATGAAAAAGTCTTACCTATCTTATCTTATCTCTTATCTTATCTTACCTCATCTTACCGTAACTGCTCTGGTGTGCTCACAAGCAAAGTGGGTTCACTCCGATTGTCTCAAACTGATTTTTGGGGATGAACAAACGTGCTACCTGTTGAATGTATAGTCTAGCCAATCAGAAAGCGAGGTGATGGAAGTGCACAGCATGCTTCGCCTCCACCATGTTTGTTTACTTCAAAGTCAAGTTTTTTTGTCTCAGGTTTTCCAATTCAAGTGGGAAATATCCCAGCGTGAAAGCGGTTTGTGTGTAGTGTGTAGTATTTGCAGAGTTGTTGCTTAGCACACGCTGCAGGACCAAAACTAGTACATCCGTGATGTTATCACCATGAGTGCGGTCTCTCATGCTTCAAAAAGTGGCCAACAATTTCAATTCTTGTTGTGTGAACTGGGCTTGAGACAATTGTTATAATCCATTTTAATAAAAAATTTATGTATTTAATGCAGTCAATAATGAATATTCGATAAAGCATATTTCAGTTCTCTTTGCTGTAGTATCACAATATGTTATATTTGCAATGCTAAAGCATCAGTTTCGACTTAGAGGTTGTCATTCCTGATTTTATATGCAATCTGTTTAAATCTCAGTCACATGGCATTTCAAATAACTAGACAACGAGGAAGCGATCTCCCCACACGGCAGGTCCAGGAGTGGGAGCGCTGCACCCGTTATTACAGGTTTTCTGTTTGCATGTGGTCATTGTGTCCTGTGACGACTCCCATGACGACAGTGGATTAAAAGGTAGTATTGTGATGGCCCTCTCATTTCTCAGTGCTGTGTCTATCCCTGATGAGTAGTCGTGTTAACAACATTTTAAACTGGAGTTTAGGATGTTTTCAAGACACTTACAGTGATGTCTTTGCCTGCCCAGTTGCACTCCTCCCTCCAGTCGACAGGAGCTGGCCAGTAGATCTGAAACGTGGAAAACGCTGAGCGTGAATGAAGCACTTAAACAAGTGGCGTTACATCTTGGTGTTCCAAAAAAGATTTCCATTTAGTCTTCAAGCTTTTGTTTCACTCTCTCCTGTCCACGTCTGTTTCACACTTGCTGCGCTGTCTACAATTTAGATTTCCTTATCCCACGCATGCTTAACCACATAGCATAAACGACTTCAACTGTTGGGAATCTGCACTTCCTGGTCATGAATCAAATTCACCTAAAGCCAACAAAGGTTTCAACTCTGACACATCAAACGTGTAATTTACTCCAAACAGCTGTGGGCAGCTCTTTCCAGTGAGCTATACTTGGCTTGTAAAACCATAGTTTTGTGTGCAACACCAAACATTCTAAAGGTTTTAAGCACTTGTGTACTTAATAATGTATTTTTAAGGCTATAAATGTGTGTTTTTGCTACGTAGACTACTGCTACTCACTGTAAAACCTTCAGCTACAGGATGCAATGAAATTTTCAGATGGAAACAGATTTTCTTTTCAATTAATCACACATTTGTTTTTCTTTCCTCAAAGTGAGACAGTGAAGAGTATTCTCTTCATGACAATAAAGTGAAACGATGTGTTTATGTGTACGATGCTTATCAACAACGTGTAGATCATCCATGATAATAGAGGTAATAATTAATTTCTAGAAAGTAAACAATATGAGTCACTTCCAGACTGGCCAGGTTTATAACAGAAAAACACAAGGCTGTTCAGACATTTTTAAAAGATATATTTCCACATAAAAAAAAGAAAAAGAGCATGTGATTAAATACTCATTTAGTCACGCGTTGTTAAAAAATGCTAAGCACCTTATAATGTGGAACAGCCTCTTCCTGCTCCAGTTCATAAAACACAATTATGATGGTGTTAAAGTTTACGACTTTGCAAATTACTGTCCATAAATGAACCTTTAATTGCCTCACATAGTCTACAGATAAGCAGCTTTACCTTGTGTTCCTGTTTGGCAATGTTGTCCAGTGAGAGTGACAGCAGGAAGTTCTTGGCTCCCACAAACAGTCGGCCCCTCTCTTCGTCCAGGAGCATGGCGCTAAAGCAGCAGGAGCGCTCCAGCTCAAAACGGCGCACTCCGTGGAACTGTTGCAATTCTGGACAAAGTGGAACCATTTTAAGAGTATTTAGTACAAGATTTATGGATCCACAGAGTGAAACTTGTCCATAGAAAGTTATAGAACACGAGACAAATTAAAGATGCAATTTGTAAGAAAGACATCCTGGGGTCAAATGTGGGTACTGCAGTCAATTTTTAGGCAAAAATGTTACTTACTACACTTTTACGGTTGTTTGTCTCCAGCAATACAGGAAGTGTTATTGTCTGCCAACGTGCTGTTAGCTTGTTGTCATAGTTCCGAACGACTAATTAAAGGAAGTAAACACCATGATTGACTCATTATTCACTTCACTCATACATTTCACTGTAATATTGAATTGTTGGTTATAGAAAAAGTAGCTTGAGATATTTTCCGGAGACTATTTGCTTCTAGTTCAACGTTAGCATTGCTAGCTCAACTTTAGCCGCTAGTCTGCTTTACCCGATATTAGAGTTAAACAAAAGTATGCCGTTGCTTCTTAGGGGTCAAAAAATAACTTCTGGGTCAATCCTGTTTACTGGTTTTGGTTCTTTAAACAACTCTGGCGCTTTTGCCCGGCCGGTGTCTGCGTTAGCTCGCTGTAGATTCGACAACCTCACAAACTTACAGAATATAAACAGTGACAATGTCCCACTTCTGTTTGTTTTTTGTTTTGTTTATTTTTTTTCTTCAAAAAGAGGAAGCCTGACAACACCCCAAGCCAGCTGACAATACAATCTATTTTAATATAACTTTCCTTATGTTTATGTTTATGTATTTAGCAGACGCTTTTGTCCAAAGCGACTTACAAGTGATAATTGGCATGTTGCCCTTGAGGCTAACAACAACAATAACAAAAACAACAACAAACAATTTCCAGTCAGTCGTAGGTGGCAGTGAGACAGCATAATTAATCATGGAGAGTAGGGAACAAGGAGTGGACAGTAGAGAGGGGTACGGATGCAGGGAGGGCGCTAGTTTAGAAGATGCTCTCTGAAGAGCAGGGTCTTCAGGAGTTTCTTGAAAATTGAAAAGGAAGCCCCTGTTCTGGTAGTGCTTGGTAGGTCTTTCCACATTTGTGGAACAATGCATGAGAAGAGTCTGGATTGTCCTGAGCGTGGTGTAGGCACTGCTAGCAGATGATCATGTGTTGAATGGAGCGGCCGGGCTGAGATGTCAGCCTTTGCAAGAGGATTCAGGTAGATGGGAGCCGTACCATCTTGGACTTTGTATGCTAGTGTTAGCAATTTGAATTTGATGCATGTAGCTAGCAGTAGACAGCGGAGCTCAATGAACAGAAGGGTGACACATGCTCTTTTTGGCTGATTGAAGACCAGACATGCTGCTGCGTTCTGGACCATTTGAAGAGGTCTCACAGCACAGCCTGGAAGACCAGTTAGAAGGGCATTGCAGTAATCGAGGCGGGAGATGACAGTAGATTGCACCAGGAGCTGGGTGGCATGTTGTGTTAGGTATGGTCTGATCTTTCATATGTTATACAGCTCAAAGCGGCATGAACGAGCAACAGAGGCAACATGATCTTTAAAGCTCAGGTGTTCTTCAATCACAACACCCAGATTTCGAACTGCCTTTGAAGGAGTCAGAGATAGGAAGTCATTTTGGATTGAGATATTGTGCTGTATGGATGGTTTTGCTGGGATGACAAGTAGTTCAGTTTTAGAGAGGTTGAGTTGGAGATGGTGGGATTTTAGCCATTTTGATATGTCAGAGAGACAGTTTGATATTCGTGCAGAGACAGTGTGGTCGTCCGGTGGAAATGACAGATAGAGCTGGGTGTCGTCTGCATAGCAGTGGTAGGAGAAGCCATGTGATCGAATGTTTCCTTCCAACATGATTGAGACATTAGACTGATTTGTGTTTATTTCACAGTAGAATTCTTACATATTGCTCCTTTAATGGACAGAATATTACTTTAAGCTATTCTGTCATATTTGAAGCTAAATATATACAAAGAAGAGATAATCAAGAGTTTTCTCAGTGCTGTGTGCTTTTATGACATTCATAAACTCACTGTCTTCTCAAAGTAATAATAGTTTATGACTCAGGAAAGATGCCAAACTCAAATAATCCATGCCATAAATGTTTTGACGTTATTGGAATATTTAGATCAAAATCAGCTGGCTAGCTACAGGGCAGCAGTAAGTCATGTGGTTGATAAAGAAGATTACAGCATCATTTGAGTTATTTAAATAACATTTCAAAGCTGTTTCCTTAGGCGGAGGGAGGACCAAATCCTCTGACAGAAATGGTTTCAATGGAAAATATGAGCGTCCTTGGAGTTACCAACTGGCAAAAACAATTCCTAGGAGGAACTGTGCCCAGGAAAATCTAACATGTCTTTGTAAATTTAGGCCACAATAGTCAAACCAAGCCGCCAGTGGAAAGAAAAGCCCTTGGCCAGAGGAGTCATAAAAATAAGCATCCTCCTCTGCTGTCCTAGCTTAAACTAGGAGCTTACGAAAACTAAACCAAGGCCCTTTCTCTTATGTGTTTAAGTGGTTTTATTAGTTTGTTATTGTTCAAACTCTGACGCCACCTAATAACTGCCTGTATGACATCAGAGGCCAAATGACTCAGTCCTCCTATACTGCAGATGAAATAACCTTGGGCCTAATGATGACACAGTTAATTAAAACGGACACGTGCTTTGGTTTAACAAGTTGTAAAGGATAAAAGGCAGAAGCAACAGATTTGTGTTGTTGTTTGGTTCCTCTAGATAAATATGAACTATTTGCAGTTCATGGGCCTTTTTGTGACTTCCATGGATGTGTAGAAAGACTGGAATCTATTGTTGATGCTTGAATGGACTTTTAGGGTTATTTTCAAGTCTGTTTTCATGAAACCCTTTTTTAAATAACTTATCGTATTGATAACTTCTTGAACAGCTTTTTTTTAGGACAAAGAGACTTTATTTCTAAAAGAACTGATGAGCAGATGGCTAGTCTGAGAGCTACCAAAACATAATAGTCTCAAAACAGCATCAATTTTCATCATTTCACAACAGGCTGGTCATCGATTTTGACAAGTGAGACACGTGGGAGGAGCAAAATGTAAGGGTGAATAGTTATTGGGTTGTACTAAAAAGTTGTTTCTCTGCAGGGAGGCTGTTCATAAAGCTTCATGTCTGGCCACTGGCATCAAAGAGTCTCTGGAAAGGCATAGAGAGCATTTATGTGTCAGGTACTGTGGATGGAGGCTTATCAATCTTCACCCCTACCCTACAAAATTCCTGAATAATGTTCCTCGGTTTACTCTCCTCCATGTTACCCTCAGCTGAAGTTAAAGGGGTTCATATTTCCACTGAGCAGACAGTCCTCAGTGAGTCTTCATCCTCGGTGATCAAGTTTAGTCTGTAATTACCACCTTTGAGTGATGGAACACTTCCCTGGTTTATGTGGCGATGCAGGACATCACGCTGACTTCTCTGTATGTGTGTGTGTGTGTGTGTGTGTGTGTGTGTGTGTGTGTGTGTGTGTGTGTGTGTGTGTTAGTTAATAAAAGGTTTACAGAAGCAGATGAGGAGCTTCATTCGTTCCTACCTTTGTAGGAAAGCTTCATGCGTGGTGAGGAGGACGAGGAGGGGGAAGAGGAGGAGGATGTGGATGAAGAGGAAGCACGAGTCACTGTACTGGAGGAAGTATGAGCAGCAGCCATCCCGAGCACCAACAGAGAGCTGCACGTGATCATCATCATCGTCATCATCTTGGTAATTCTTAAACAAACTTCTTTCTTCCCCAAAAATATTAGTTCTTCTATTTCTGTTTTTAAATTTTTTTTTACAGTTTGACAAAATCTTCTTCTGTTGGCTCCAAGCTAATTAGGGTAATCTATAAAATGCACTATTTCCTCTGGAGGAGATTCATAATCCAGTCACTGGTCCCCTCCTGAAGGACGTCACAGTTCACCTCTCACGTCGAGGACAGGACAAAACCATTCCACATGGGCAGAGATCTAAAAATAGAGACGCAGAGAGAGAGAGATATAATTCACAAATGTGCACTGCTTCAACCAGGGATGTCCTCGTGCACACACACACACGCGCACGCACACACACACACACACACACACACACACACACACACACACACACACACACACACACACACACACACACACACACATTTTCTGAGGTATATTTAGGCCAAATCAGATTGATGCCCATTCCAGGGTGTGGTAATGCCAGCCTCCATCATGGCACCAACGCTATAATCTCTACACATTACTGTGAGACTGGGGGAAAGATTCCAAAACACACACTCATCGTAGTGATGAAGACAGCATTTGTGAGCCAGAGATATGTTCAGATGAGCCAAGCCAAGCCTCTCCATGTCTGAGGCATTGCCAAGTCCGAGCACCCACCCCCACATTCCCACTTTGACACTTTCTCCCCCCGTACCGGCACATCGCTGTTTCTGAGGCCCCATGAGACGACAGTAACACAAACAGACAGATGAATGGATGATTCTGTCAGTGTTTGTCAGAACAAAGCATGTGTGAGGCCACTTGGTGGATTATTTTGATCAGATTTCTGTATTGATATGAGTGTATGAGTAATAGATAATTACCTTCACACATTATTTACAGTTTGGAAGTGTGTGAGAACTTAACGAGGTTTGTTTTGCACATTTATTTCACCGTCTCAGAAATCTCAGACTGGGTTAGGCACATACCACAACACACCGCAGCCAAAGCAAGGTCACTAGTTTGTGAACCTGCAATACAAATATATATCACACACACACACACACACACACACACACACACACACACACACACACACACACACACACACACACACACACACACACACACACACACACGCACGCACACACACACACACACACACACACACACACACACACACGCACGCACGCATGCACACACACACACACACTCCTTTTTCAGTACTTTGGACTCTGTGGGTAGCCAGAACAATAAAGCCTTTCACTCGAAACAGTCTCCTTTATTATATTGCACCTCGCAGTTGGCACTGAGAAACAGGCTGGCGGTCAGCTTTTACCCCCTTTTGTTTTTACCCCCTCTTCCCCACTCCTGACAATTACCCTTATCACTGTCCTTCATCTGTTACCCACTGTAAAAATCCCCCTTTTGTTTAATAATACTTCTCTCTGGGGAGCAGATGGTGTTTCTGTCAATGTCCTATCATTTATAAATTCACAATCTTAAGAAAATATAAGAAAACAAGAGTAAAACTCAAGCTCAACATCTAATATTTCATGTTCACATTTTTCTTACTTTGGAGTAATTTTTATTCATTTTCCATGAGTTTTCTGAGATTCCAACTATGTCTGCTGTAACATAACCTAACCTGCTGACATGACTAAAAGTAATTTCTTTTTATTTTTTAAATAGTATTTTCGGTCACGTTGATTTTAATGTTGTTGCTATTGGTAAGCACATTGAATTGCCTCTGTGTATGAAATGTGCTGCCTTGCCTTAAAGAAATGCACCTTTTAAAAGTCTTACACCTTCTTTTTAATCCATTCCTGACACACATTTCACGCTCACTGCAGCCTTAAAAGTCTGTTTATTCTTTGGTTTCTAGATATATTAAACTTGTTTAAACGTTCATTTGCAAACCTGAGCAGTTAACCTGCTGCTGAGAAATTCAACACTGAGTCCCGATTCAAAAACTTTGAAGCATTTTTATATATAAATCTAAAAGAAAGACTTTAAAAATCTTACTTAAAAAGCCCAATTTTTGCAAAAAATGTGTTTGAAATGACACAGATTTTTATTTTTAGGGAGCATTTTGTGCAAAACTCATTTTATTTCCTTTTGTGCTACCACGTTTGCCTCTACTGTTTGTATAAACACTACAAATGTGGAAAACCCATCCATTCGTTTTCTGTCATGGTTTGGTTTAGGAATTTTGGGCCTAAAATGAGCTGTTTTGAAAAGTCCCCATTTGTGATGTCACAAAGGGGCTCAAAGTAGATCCACTGCTCCTCTCCCGAGAGAAGCCAGTCGAGGTGGCTCAGGCATCTAGTTAGGATGCCTCCTGGATGCCTCCCAGGTGAGGTTTTCCAGGTACATCCAACAGGGAGGAGACCTAAAGGAAGACCCAGGACACGCTGGAGGGACTATGTTTCTCAGCTGGCCAGGGAACACCTTGGGATTCCTCCGGAGGAGCTGGCCCAAGTGGCTGGGAAGAGGGAAGTTTGGGGGTTTCTGCTTAGGCTGCTGCCCCCATGACCTGACCCTGGATAAGAGGATGGATGGATATATGGATGGATGGATGGATGGATGGATGGATGGATGGACAAGTTAAAATTGAACAACCTCTCACCTGGAGTAGAGACCCTTCTGCTGGAGAAGCAGCATCTCTACTCCGAGTCACTCCCTGGTATCAGAGCTTCTCAGCTTATAGCAGCCCATCAGGAAATGGGTGGCCTTGGCCCGCTCCAACTTGTTTTCTAAAAGTTAAAGAGCCCTGAAACAACTCATTCTGGAAGGTACTGAAAATGTCAAGAATAAAAAGAGGGATTTCATGCAAAGAACATCATGAGCATGTTTTGTATTAACCATAAAACTCCTTAAATCTTTCTAAACCCATAATAGGTCTCTTTTAAGCTGAACAATTTGTTTTATAGTGAAAAACATGATAATGTTCTCTTTAATTGTTTTACATAAATAAAAAATGAGTACTTTCTTTTACTATTCACAAAATTATACAATAGTTTATTTGTCTTCAGTGGAGGAAGACATTGAATAGATGACGAAGAAACGTAGAACAATTATTCATACTAAAATATCAGTAGCTCCAACTGCTGCAGCGGAGCAAAGAACTGCTGTCAGGTGCTGGAGGCAGGAACACAAACCAACTAAAATTTTATGAACGCAAAGAAAAGGAGAGTCCAAGTTTTCTTCTTTCCACGATGTTGAAACTCTGTCACTTAATGTTGAGGCTAATATCTGATTGGTTTCAACAACTGAAAGCTGTAATGATGCATTTAAGCAGCACATGAATACCAAAACACACACACACACACACACACACACAGAGAGACCAGTGAAGGCTGTTGGCACTCTGTTTATGAATAATGGAGCTATTGAGGCGTTGAGACAGGAGAGCTCTCATAAGCTCATGGCTGCCAGACCACAACACAACAGGACAGGGCTGAGCGGAGACACAAACTCCCTCATACCCAGCAGTAAGTAAACACGTGCACTTTTAATGAATGGACAAAAGTGTACATGCGGAGGGAACACACACTCCCACTGCTGATTTCAGGCTGGAGGTCTTTTGTGGCTTGCCTGCAGGTTGAAAGCTCACACTCACAAAAGAAAAAAACAAAAAAAAAACACAGCTGATCATCAGAAAGTGATGACTTCAAAATAAGGTGATGGTTTGTGACGCAGAAAGAAAGAGGCTTTGTGTGTTTACATGTGCTCAAGGGTCAGCTGCACGGACAGAAACATGCGCCGGCACAATTTACGTCACTGTTCCTGGTAGTAACGGCAGCAGGGAAGCCTTTACACTCCTATGAGTGGCTAAAAAATAAACGACTGGCCCTATTGTCTCGCTGTGTCGCCCTGATCTGTTGCAGTGTCTGAGGATGTGTGCATTTAAGTGCATTATTCGTTAAAAGACATAGTTTTTCCTGTGTTCTGATCTAAATGCAGCAGCCTGTCAATAGAGCTTCACACAGACTTCTTGCATGTTTTATATCTAAATAATGGAAGAAAGGTCACTGGTCCCAGTGACACTTGCATTCAGTTCAGCTTCACTAGACATGGAGCTGCAGCGCTCACGACAGTGAATGGGTCAAAAATAAAGGCCGACAGGGATACACAGGGGGATGCGCGTGGGACCAAGCTGCGCTGTCAAAAACCAGCCTAAATAGAGACGAGCAGACAAAGCAGCTCGCCGCCTGGGTGAGACGGGCCTTTCCTGGGAGCAACGCTGAAGTTCTACATGTAGGAATGAATTTAAGTGGTTTAACTTCTAGCCTTTCATCTCGACAAGGTCAGAAAAGAAAAATGAGAGGAAAAAGGAAATGAAGGAGGGGCGAGGAAGATCGTAGAAGAATATAAGATGGACAGGTGCAGTGACAGAGATTTAATTAGAAGGTGAAATGAGAGAAATCAAAATAAGAATGAAATGATTAGAAGTCTGAATAAAGTGAGAAACAAGAAGAGAAGACACAAACAGCAAGTGAGAGTAAAAGTGTCATGAAGCTCTGAAAAAACACCAGATGTACAGATTTAGGCACCCAGAGCCTGTGTGCATAATAAAAGTCCCAGGAAAAGAACGAGACCGCGACGGAAGGCGGTGGAGATGGAGGAGAAAACAAGAAAGGCGAGAAGTGATGGGAAGAAAGGAGCCAATTGTTTTGTCCCATGGAGAGAAAAGAGTTTCCTGGCCTTCGACCAACGAGGATAAGCCTCTCCGCGACGGAGAAATGAAAGGTGGGAGAGAAGGTCGGAAGAGGAGGAAGATTGAGATGGAGAGAACGAGGCGGAGGGAGGGCTCTGAGCTTTAGAGTAAAATGAGTGAAACAGCAGGTAACTGGTGGCTTTTGCACTTGGTTCACTGACAAGAGATGGGGAGGGGTATTGAGAATTGAGGCAATTAGCTCCAAGGAGATTTTACATTTCTGCCTCACTTTGATACACACAGACTGCACTTCAGGAAGGAAAGAAGGACTGGAAATGGGAAAGCGTTTGAACTTACGGTGAATCAAAGGAGAAAAGTCCCATAAAAGGGAGCTAAAAACTCTTATTAGCCTAACTCTAGAAGTTTGGAGTTTTATTTTGTTGATGATGTAAAAAAAAAATGCTTTCAGTCTCTATCGCCAACACATATTATATCTGCTCATCGTTCTGTTCATTTCAGCAGCAAATAAAGGAAACAAAGGTTGATCTTTGGATAAGAAAACCACTTTAATGCTAAAAACACATGTATTTGAAGCTTGAAGATAAAATAATAGACACAAATCTGTAAAATTCCATCTTGTCACAATCATTTACTATAATTAAATGAAGTTTACTTATAGTTTGTGCAGTGAGGTTTGTAAAAAAGTTGTAAAAAGTGTAAGAAGTGGCATGCTAACACCATGTGTGTAAATTTCTATAAAAATATGAGGTACCTATACGAGGACCTCATATGTGCAACTTTATGTTTTTGACTGCACATGTACAAAAAAAAAGGCTTTTAAATAAAATCACACTGCGACCACACTGTTTAAAACAATGTTGTGTTTGGATTCAGCCGCTCACATATCAGGTATTTGGTGCAAGAAGCCTGAGAAGAGCAGGTGAAGCGTGGCAGAACAGACATGCTGCAGACTTTTGTAAAACAATGTCTAAAAGTGGGAAGAACAAAAACGCTACAAGCATGACATAGATGAGTTTTTATAATCAGAGACTTTGGTGTTTTAGGTTAAGTAGCGACTGATTTCACCTGAGAAACAGGGAAAAACTTAGGCCACCGATGATGATTTATGATGTTTATTATTCTAATTCTGAGGTGATTCCTTTTTTGTGAAATGGTCAAACTTTAAGAATTGATGCAAAACTGGTAAACTTGTGTTGAAACGAGTCACAAACCTGCATGAAAAAACTGGAAATTTAGGATTTTCATGCATACTTTACAAATGAATTCATCTAGAAGCCAGACATCCCTCACCCTCTTTATGGGATTTAAGCGGACACAAAGTGAAGCAGAAAAAGCGAGATTTCAAGCACAGAAGTTGGCTGATCGGAAAGAGACCCAGTGAATGACGAGGACTATAGACTCAGCTGGCTGCTGGTTTGGTGCCATCTGGCTCAGCGACATGAAGGGAAAGTTTCCTAGCCTAAAACTCGTGGCTCGTCTTTCTTCCCTTTGGATAAATTGTTCTTAGAATTCTAACTTTTTACTGCAAAAACAAGACAAGGAGCCATATTAGCAGCTGATCTAATCAGATGCTTTGAACACGTTGTGCCCCCCTCCAGGTGTCTCTCTAACGGTGATATTTGTCACATAGAGATGCTTTAAGCTGGCACAAGTATGGGAAATATAACTGCTTTAAGGCAAAAAAGGCTTTTCTGCAGTCATGCATTTGGAACCGTTTGAATGGACGGTCAGAAAATAGACACAAAGAAGAAGCTGCTACAGCACAGGCAGCCTGTTGGTCACTGGTACGCTGCCACATGGCTAAACCAGGAGCAGCAGTGAGTCAAGACCTTCCAGAGCTGCCTCTGGTCTCTTTACTGGATCTCCTCCAGAGAGCTCTCAGAGGAACGACAACTCACTCCACCAAAGGAAAAGGATCTCAACACAGCTCTCTTAAGAACAATCCTCACAGGTCAACAGCACGGCTTTAAAGGTTCTTCACTTTGCAGTAGCTCAAAAGTGAGGCTGCGACACACTTTTTATGTTACAAATGTTCCAAACAGGCCTTTAAGTACTTAAAAATCCCTTCATCATCACATCATATTAGACAATAGGTCAATTATAACTTAAAGTTTGCCTAAAACATAAAAATCCTCTTACTGAATGACTTAAACCTACCTTCTTCTCAGTAATCAGAGGAAACAAAAGTCAGAAAGGTTCAGGATCAGCATCCACCTGAGCCCAACATGCTTCTGACTGGCTGATAGTCTCCATCATGGTCTCCTGAGGCTGTTTAGTGTCTCATAGTCCTTCCCGTTGGTTTAAAAAGTAAAAATGAAACACATGGACCCACATGACACAGGACTTCCAGCTTGTGATATTATGCACACCTACACAAGCTCACCAAGCGGTTAATTTATTTTCCAAAACACCCATTTTCAGGATTCAACAAGTATATATTTTTATATATATTTTTTAAATAATAGAAAAGTTATAGGATCCCAAGAAGCTGCGATTTAAAATGTAACAGACCAGGATTTTTGAAAGATTAAAAATTCAAGGTCAAAACGAATTCCTGGGGAGGGAAAAATCTGTGGAAAGAGAAAAATCCGTAATTCCAGTGATGGGAATGGTGCCTGGAGGGGTGAAATGAAAGACAGCAGCTGTAGATTCCCAGTTTGGTGCAAAAGAAAGTCCAGTCGTTTAAAAAAAGTCCAATAAGCAGCTGGTGTGTGAGTTAAAAAAGCAGCACAGCGAGATCTGAGTATTCCCCTGACTGCAGTCAACTCCGCTGATGAACGGCTGCACTTCAGCTCCACTTAGAAAAACACACAGAACCATGCACACACATAAAACTCTCCTTAACACACACGGGAGGAGCTCAAACACACACACATACAAACATGCAGAGTTTTCTCTGAAGCTGAGTGGAGCAGAAACGCTCGGAGGGAGAGCGGGCTGAAAGAATGGACTTAATTCAAGAGTGGTGCAGATGAGAGGGCGAGGGGGTGGAGGGAGGAAGAAAAGGTGGGAGGTGAGAGGCGTGGAAAGGGCCAAAGACGAGCAGAGTGTTGTTTCAATTTCTGTATGAATGATACTGTAGATGTGTGTTGGGTTGGGATTGTGACATCTGACGTTAACAAATCTTTCCCGAAATCTGAACGGAGCCTAAAAGTATCTCAAAATTTGGGACTTTCTTCCAGTTAAAGGAGAAGCTTTAGAAAATGTTTCAGGGAACTACTTAGAACATCTGCTTCTATAGGTCTGTCTCCACGATTGGAACTATGTAATGTGAAATTTTACCGGACCTTCGCAGCATGCACGTGTCTCCATTTTCAGGTTGGTCTGAAAGGACCGGGCCATTTCAGAAACCAGCAAAGTACTTGAACTGGGGTAAAATCGCCAGCAGGGACTTGTGGTTAACTCGTGCTCATAAGTTGTAACTCAGTAGGTATCGGAAGATGTTGCCAAAAAAAACAGCATTCATAAATCTGGAGTTGCTGGTGAAGCAGGATGAGAGGAGGGAATATAAGCAACATTCACACTGCTTTAAAATCACCCTTCCTAAACTCTCCACACCAACAGGCAGTGGTCTCTTCAAAATTCGGTAAATTGTGCTGCTTTGTCATCTCAGAGAATTTCGTAAATGACGTTAAATTGTACTTCTTGCGTCACGCAGCTGCTCTTCTCATCTTCCGTGTACTTTTGGTGCTGGTCTGTGAAATCACTCATGCGCAGAAGCAGTTGCGATATGCTGACGTCTTAGCAAAGTCCTGAAAGGGCTGGTTTTGTACGGAGACACAATATGAGAGAACCAAACCATCGTTTCTCCCGGTCACTTTCCCCCCTCCCAGACATTTTCCAGAACTCCTATATTGGAAACACGTCTCACGTGACTTTCTATTGTACTTTAAATCACCTCTCTCTGCTCATCATGGCACAAAACTAGTACATTAAAGAGTGGGAATGAACTTGCCTCCCTCATGACAACTTGTTCCTGACTTTTAAATGAATTTTCAAGTCCATCAACACGTCTCCATCTGATGTTGTCTGAGAAAGATTGCAAGTAAGATTATGCTAGAATCACCTCACACGGTTTGCTGTACACAGTTCGTCTGTCGAGCCTTAAAAACTTGGAAGACGTGACTTGACACTCCGATTGACGTGGAATTCGCCTCAAAAGACTTTGTATGTTGATGCATTTAGATAACAGATCTGTTATCAGTGTAAACAGACAGAGATGAAAAAGAGTTTCAGCATGAGTCCTGCTGACACCACGATGGCGTATGATCTAATGTCCGTACGGGGGTAATTGGCATGTGTTTGTGGCGTATGAGGGTTTACATCATCATGAGCACATGTCTGAGTTGAACTAAGGGTCAGCCATTCATCATGGTCCTCTTCCAAACACCTGTAAGCATGACAAGCATAGACAGGAGGGGGATTGTTGTGATCTGACTGACATCTTTGAAGGATCCGAACTTTATTAATTACCAAGCTCTTGTCAGAGATAAAATCTGAACATTTAAAGGTAAAGACTTCACTAAAATGAAGATTTAGGGATTAATTTTTTCATCTAGACAATTTATTTTCACATTTAGTTTACAACAGAATTGTAAAGTGCATGAAAATGTCCTCAGGGCATGAGTTTTTATAAGAAATCTAAAGAATGGTAAAAGGCCTGTATTTGATATAGTGCCTTCTAGAGTCCTGGAATCCCCTAAGGCACTTTACAACACAATACGTCATTCACTCATTCACACACACATTCACATGCTGGTGGATGAGCTACATTGTAGCCGCAGCCGCCTTGCGGGGCACACTGACAGAGGCAAATCTGCCCTACACAGGCGCCATCGGCCCCTCTGACCACCACCAGCAGGCAAAGTGAGTTATGTGTCTTGCTTGAGGACACAACGGCCGTGACAGACTCAGTGGGGCTCGAACCTGCAACCTTCTACTTACGGGGAGAGCACTTAACTCCTGTGCCAGCTTCAGCCAAGAAAGAATAATTTTTTATACAGTGCCTTTTCAGGTTAAAATCACAAGACACTTCACAAGCACAATTAAAATTTAATAAAATAATTTTTAAAGAACTCATCGTTATATTGAAATTAAATTATGGTAAAATATTCCTTTAAAAGAGATTAGGAAGTGGAAGAGGAAGCAAATAAATGAGGAACAATTATGGGCCCAACACAGAACCTTGTGGGACACCATGGGCAAAGGAGGTGGAGGAGAAAACTTAAAAAACAGCCACAGAGAACTCAAATGCACCTCCTTCTCCTAGAGAGGTAGATAAACTATTACAGGTTATCATGAAACAGTTTTGTTGTCTAAAAACATCAGGATACCTAAGGTTTGGGTTTTTTCTGACAACAATGCAACTCTGTATGTCATCTTCTACCATATGTTGTTTATTGCTGCAAAAATACACATTTTTGATATGAAACCATCAGACTGCAAGCTCTGTGATGTTTGTTAAAATATTTTATGTAAATAACAATAATCCAAAATTTATAAAGGTGTGAAGATTTAAAATGTACTATTTCCAAGTATTTCTGTGACTTTTGTAATAATTATGTAATTTGGAGAGGAAAAATGTTTAAACTACTAGAATTTGCCACTGAGAGATGGGTGTTGTTTTATATTGTCTAGTTCTAACCCATTCAGTCAACATCCATCTAGCAATTAGATATTAATTACTGATAACTTCCACAAAAACAAATTCAAAATATCTGAATTAACACTTTAAAGTATAATCAAAAATACAAAGAATTTTGCTCAAATACCTGTTGCAATTGTTACCGTACAATGAAAAAAGTATGATAGAAAACAATTTAGTATGACATTATAACTGTTGAGTTTCAACAGAATTTCATCAGCAACACCTGTTGAAGCGAAAGTGTTTCAGAACAAGAGACATCTTTCAAGATGACAGAAATAGTGAGTTTGATTTGCGAGTACTAATCGAGTCAACATTCCAGCAGTAGATGTCAAACTGCGCCTGGCAACCCAAATACACACGCGCACACACACACACACACACACACACACACACACACACACACACACACACACACACACACACACACACACATACACACACACACACACACACACACACACACACACACACACACACACCTCAACACTCCAGTCTCACCAGATCACCAGTCTCACATCAGGAGGTACATCAAACACAATGCACACTCATCTTCAGTGTTCCAAACACTTTCATGCACATTGCCTTGTGCACGGTTAAAGCGATCTGCGGGTATGAGGCCACTGCCCGCCTCCTGCTGGCCTGTCTGTCATAAACCAGCCTGATGTCTCTACAGGCTGCAGGGCACGCTCTGTGATCCCGACAAAAGCTTTTGTCTCAGCTAAAGCCTCTGTGGTATTGAAACAGATGAGGGCTTAGTGTCCTAACAGTCCCCTGCTGAATATGTGTTTTATTGCAAGTCACTGAGGCAAAATGATCTTTATATTGGAGTGGGATGACCACTAGACCAGTGTCTCTACGCTAAAGTCCTTCCTGGGGCCATCGGTTCTATTTGTTTTGATTCAATAAGGGATAATGAAAGTATATGTTTAACCCATAGGTTTAACCATTTGGAATATATAAAAAGGTGTTGCTTTCCACCATGTAAAAACATTTTACAACCAGATAACATCAAGGTCAGCTAGACTGTGTTTTTTAATGGATAGCAGGCCACTCACATGGTAATTCTAATTATTGAAATTATTTCACATAGTCTAAAAATGGCAATTATATAAGTATGAGTGAACCTCTTTAGTTTAAGGGTGATGTCATATACACTGTAAGAAATAAAATGTTGAATTTACTTAACCAAGTTTTGCCAGCTGGGTCCATTTAATTGGTCTTCTTTAACCCTTACACGACCTTAGTGTATTTTTTTTTTGTGCTCAAAGGACAAAAACGTTAGAAAATTAAAGGGTTATATAAGGATTAATGTAGAGTAATGTTTTACCATAACAATGTATAGCCATGTGTATACTCTTTACCTTTAAGCAACAAGGTTTAGTGGAACCAGTTGAAATAATCGGTAAATGGAACATTTCTGACTGCTTCAAAAGGTCCCATAACCTCCAATAGAACTCATCCTCTCATCTTTAATTTGATGTAATCTGATTTGATCAAATACAAAACAGCTGCTGTTCTAAAAGGAACCATGAATGGAGCAAATTACTCAATACAGAAAGATGAACTGAATACGTAACGTGAATCAGGTGGTCGTTCTTTATTACCGTATGTTGCACCAAATTCATATCAGTGGACAAAAGAAAATAACATTTACTGAAACCACAATCCTGCACTGACTCTTATTTATAACCAAACCATGTTGCCTTTCCTTATGTTTAATGCAGATTTTTGCCTTTTGCTAAGAGAAGATTATCTGCATGACTAATTTACCACGTCTCGGGGTTAAAATGGGCAACAACTACTAAACTAACGGCTATCTTTTGGGATGAAAATATAACATATGACTTGAAAATATGTTTGAAATGCATGCAAACCGCTAGCACTGCTTCCAAAAAAAACTAAAATCACTATATGCTTAGCTGGCGCCAAGATTCATTTAAGGGACACACATGAATATATCCGTCCACTTCGGTTGTTTTTGCTATATGAACATGCAGAAATTAATATCCGGCCATGCATTTTTAAAACAGGGAATTGGTCCACTCAGCAGCTATTGTAGCTGAAGTGAAAACCAAGTGTAGATGCACACTGGCCACTGCCAAGAGGTTCAGCAATCTAGATGAAGGACCCACCAACCCAGCAGCAGGTTTCTCAGATATTTAGATTGGTTAGTTGAGCTAATTATCCTCACTGTGTGCAAATAAAACATTAATGTAGTATTTACTCGCTTCTGAAGTCAATCTTCAACAAAACACCCAGAATAAAATGAAAAGCACAAGCGTGCCACAGTGTTGGGCAGTCATGCTTAGTTGGAGTTAATGATACCACATTGACTTTAAAAACAGCTCCTATTAACATAAGTGCTGTCGAAGCAAAGAGTTGCTCTTGGATTGCAGCCTCTCAGCAATATTAAGTCCGAGCTTTCCCTTAAAGTGTTTTCACAAGATGTAGATTTTGTGCCATGAAGAATTGGTGGCGTAACTAGATTTACCACTGCCTAAGTTCAAATATGAAACTAAATACTTTCTTCCACTTTCTGTGAGGGAGACTTTGGTCTTTATTCTCTGCTTTGTGGCTCAATGATGTCAGAAAAGTGGAAATAGCCAGCTGCTTCTTTAGGACAAGCTACCAAAGTTTCAAAAAGAAAAACACCGTTTAAAGTCACGGACAACAACAGATTTTTGGATCTAGAAAATGGCGACTAGTGTTTAGCACTATGTTGTTTCCTCTGGCAATGTGGATTTCTGGTTCCAGTGGATGCAGATCAAGGGAAGACACCCGAGGGGAGGGGTGAGTGTTCCCTGACAGTGTTTGCGTTCAAGGTCAGGGTCAAAACTTAGCTTCTTTGCAGATTTGCTACAGCAGCTTTAAGAGCAGCTATTGAAATATCCTACATAAATAAATGACACGCTATCGATATTTGAATCTGTCTTTGATGCACAGGAGAGCCTGTTGCATGACAACAGTAGAGTCAATGGCTGTGAAAATGTGCAGACATGGACATCATGCCAACATGGTGTGGAATCAGAGTGGCTACTAAATGACCTTTGTTTTGTTTGGTTTGTAGAGCATGTTTCTATAGCTTTGAAGATCATCTATATAAATGAATAGCTATGCCCTGCTAAAAAAGAAAAAACATTTAAAAAACAAACAGATTATTTACAAAACTGCATTTCGAAGCCTTAGCTTGAAGCATGATGTTAGCATGTTAGCTTGACTATGAATTTTCTGTTAGTCAGTTCTAGACTGGTCACACCTGTCTCATTATCCAATTATCATTGGCACCACCTGTGTGTGTGTGTGTGTGTGTGTGTGTGTGTGTGTGTGTGTGTGTGTGTGTGTGTGTGTGTGTGTGTGTGAGAGTTGCATTTGTTGAAAGCAAGTAGTGCCGCAAAATAAAATCAAAAACCTTGTAGAGAAGACCAACTTGTGCAATTCCTATGATTATAAACTCAAAACAAAACATCAAGTAACAAGCATTAAACTAGTTTTACTATAATCTGCTTTATAATAGTTGCATGTGTGAACCTTGTTGGTTTGAAGCGTAATAAATGGTTTCTTGAAGCCCGGTTCACTTAGTGAATCTTTGAGCTGTCTGAGTCAAATCACAACATATCGCCTTAAACAGAGTCATGGCAATAAACGGTGAGCGTGAACAAGATTTGCAGGATAGTGAACATCCAGTGTGGCAGCTTATTGAGCACTCTTCAAGCAGTCTCAGACAGTCTGTGGTTTCGGTCTGCAATTGACCAATGAAAATACATTCAGGAGGTGATGCAAAAAAACTAGCAACAATGGAAGAAAGGGTGGAAAACTCCTGTTTGGTTTGGAATCTCACAAAAGACGAGTCAATGCATGTGTGTCCCTTTCATCATCGTCTGGAGCATCGGCTTTTGGTGATTGTTAGCTTTTTGACTATGTATGCTCATGGCATTAGCATGTCCTGTTAGAGCGAGCCATCATGCAGTTTGACTCACTGAAATCTTGGCTCATAGTGTGTCCCTTTTGATGTCCGAACACGCACAGTGTGAACTGGGCATGAGGACCAAGGTCACTGAGAAAACATATTTTACCTTTATTTTAAAGTATGATCGGTCACTCTGAGTTTAGCATGCAGGCTAAATGCAGTTTTCTTGTTTTATGCTTCTTGTTATGCTTTTTTTATACACCCGCCAGCATTTTAGTTGCAGCTTTATGCCCCTTTTATTTTCAGCTTTTTCATTTTAATATTAAAGTAAATGTGTTTAGGTAACAGTTTAAGAGCAGGCAACATATAGTAGTATATGGGTCCTAAAGGGATGCCGATGACACGGTACCCTGACCTTCTGACACCACATGGATTATAGACGCCCTGGGGGTGGGTTGGTGTCACAGGGAGAAGGGTCCTGTCTGGGACCCCTTGGGGCACAGAAACCTGTAATCACCCCTGTTTCACTTTGATGTGATCACACCCAGCTGAAAAGATGGAGGAGGACGGTTCTGGTGGGTGGGTTGATGCAGGAACTGATTGTGGCGCCAGGAGGCTCAGAAATAGGACACACACTCTCACCAACTGAAAAACACACAGTCACACACCACATAGTTCAAGGGGTCATCTGATGGATAAGACCACCTTCAGATACAAACACGACATTTGCGCAAACACACAGAGAGCTGATCCTAGGGGTCGCTGAGGGGCTTACACAGTTTTCACGCATATTCACCAAGACTGCGTGTTTCTGTAGAATACACACTGCTGCAACTCTTCCCAACGTTAAATAAAGATCAGCTCCTAATAAAGTTGTGTTTTAATATTAGATATGATGTGATGCTATTTAGTTTGACCTATTTTCAAAAATCTTTTTCATTACTTATTAGTTTTGTTTGCGTTTTGGGGCCATTATTTCCTACTTGTTTCATGTATTTGATGCAGCTTTTTGGTTTTTACCAAATTCATTGCAAAGGACCCTGTAATTGTGAAATGCAGTCTAATCACGTCTGGGTTGATTTTACACTGCGTTGCACAGATTACAGGGACGTCAGATAAAAGACACAAAAAACTGTGGAAATCACCTACTTAAAAACAGTCTATAAACCTCATCCCACACACAGAAAGGTGCAGCCATTTCATTCTCATGTGACTAAATCAGACATTGACCAGTGTTTGGTTTATTCCAGTGGTTTGATTTTATTCTCTTAATGTTAGTAGCATGTTCTGATGCATGTTGCATGGCCCATTTTCACTGTTATGCCAATTTTACCATTTATTTTATCATGGGGCAGGGACGCCCAGACTTCTCTCTCCCCAGTCACTTGGGACAGCTCCTCCAAGAGAATCCCAAAGTGTTCCCTGGCCCGGTGAGAAACATAGTCCCTCCAGCATGTCCTGGGTCTTCCTTTAGGTCTTCTCCGTGGTTGGAGGTTCCTGGAAAGCCTCATCAACGAGGCGTCCAGGAGGCATCCTAGAAAGCCAGAGCCTAATAAACTGGCTCTTATTGATGTGGAGGAGCAGCGGATCTATTCCAAGCCCCACCCAGATGACCGAGTCTCTCACCCTAAACCTAAGGGAGAGTCCAGCCACCCTGCAGAGAAAACTAAATTCAGCAGCTTGCATCTGCGATACCCAAATCTCCTGAACATAGGTGAGGGTAGGAACGTAGATGCACTGGTAAATTGAGAGCTTTGCCTTCCTACTCAGCTCTCTCTTCACCACTACTGATCGGTACAAAGCCCGCATCATCGCAGTCGCAGCACCAATCCACCTGTTGATCTCATGCTCCATCTTTCCCTCACTCATGAACACAACCCCGAGATACTTAAGCTCCTCCACTTGAGACAGGACCTCATCCCTGACATGGAGAAGGCATTCTGACTCTGACTCAAGAACATGGTCTGAGATTTAAAAATTGTTACTATTAGTCAAAAACTGGTATGACATCATTATCTCACTTCCACTGTTAAAGAGTGTAAACCTGCCACTGTTGTTTTGGTAAGTAAAATACTTGACAAAGAAACCGAATCCATGCAAATCTTGAAATGTTGGACTTAATTCAACTGAGTTTGCTGTAACTAATAATTTCAGTAAATTTTACAGTAATTAAAACTTTTATCCAGGTGGATTTTTTATGATCCTCGTGATTAATCAGATTTTGATGTTATAGCAGCTGATATCTGAGCATAATGTAGAAACAGCTCCAATTTTGTGGATTTAAAAAGATTTGGATTTGCTGAAACACTCTTCCTTATGCTTGGTTTATGCTTGACACATTCACTTTCCGCGCGGTGATGTGGCTCACGGATGGAACGCGCTTCACAACTCGCAGCGTTTATGGTTCATGCGGCTTGTCTCTGCGGTGAGCCAATATTCTCCCAAACTGTAGGGGGCAGCATGGAGCTCTACAGCATGCATCCAACACTACACCATAGTAGAAGTAGAAATTACTGTTGTTTACAACATGGCATTCCAGCATTTTTAACAGCGTCCTCGTCTTTTCCGACAGTGTGAGCTATTTTTCTCCAAGAATTATTAACAACATGTCGATCACGGTGATCTCTGAGAGCTGAATCATACAAATGTCTGTATTTACAAACCTCTGCCATACTAGTTCTTGCCGGTCCGCCATGTTTTTCCATGTCCGACCGTCCGCGTGGTTAGAAAATTTCCTAGGTGCGCGGTGCGGAAAGTTTGGGCCGTGCGGAGGCGCGGTGGAGGGGCGTGGTTGTTAAAATGACGCAATTTTGCAGCGCGGAGCCGTGCGAACCTCGCAAACGCGTCAAGGATAAAGCAACCTTTAGAGGGGGGCAGACACAGCACATAGGACACACACACACACACACGCACGCACGCACACACACACACACACACACACACACACACACACACGCACACACACACACACACACACACACACACACACACGCACGCACGCACGCACGCACGCACACACACACACACACACACACACACACACACACACACTAATGCTGCTGTGCTGCCTCATTAAGACCTGAGATGTGATAGCAGTTAGCAGACCCCATAGATCCTGACGGGCACTGATCCAACCAGACAGGCGGCTCTCAGCTCCATTGAGGATTAATAACACACACACACACATGCACACATACACATACACTTCCTCAGGGGGCTGTTGAAACACTAGATTGTGCAGTTATTAGAGTGTGAGTGCGCGGAGAGACTCCCGAGGGAAATCTGACACGAGCTCAGCACCAAACCGATTTCTACAGGAACAGCAATACTGCTTGCTCACACAGGTGATTTTGCTTGTCACAATATGTAACAAATAGGCACACACACATCCACACACACACACACAGACACACACACACACTGCAAAAGATAATTAAAGATTATATTGGGCAAATGATGTCTTGAGAACCCCCCAAAAAGAATAGAATAGAATAGAATAGAATAGAATAGAATAGAATAGAATAGAATAGAATAGAATAGGTGATTTTGCTTGTCACAATATGTAACAAATAGGCACACACACACATCCACACACACACACACACACTGCAAAAGATAATTAAAGATTATATTTGGCAAAGGATGTCTTGAGAACCCCCCAAAAAAGAATAGAATATAATAGAATAGAATAGAATAGAATAGAATAATCCCACAGAGAGGGAATTCACTTGCTACAGCAGCATAAACACTTAGAGAAAAGGAAATAGAAAACAATAACAAGATTACAGACAAACGCACATCAGCAGTAAGCTATTAATGTAACCATCAACCACTACAAACAACAAATAAATTAATTACTTGTGTTAACAGAACTATGCAGCATAAGGGACACAGACATACTAATGTACATCACAAGTATTGAACACATACTGAATATTGCACTGATGTTATTGGGTACCAGGATAATGCCAGTGACAGTTAATGATAGGGGATGAATGACCTTTGGGAGCATTCTGTTTTACATCTTGCATGTCTCAGTCTGCCACTATATTAGGTAATAAGTAACTGTTGTCTTTGTTATAAACTAATATTACTTACTTTCTTTTAATAAGACAAATGCTGTGGTTTTAAAGAAATAGTTATTTTTTCTTTTCAAATTTATATTTAGATTTTTTATCTTAAAATAAGAGATATTCCATCATACCAATTGGAAAACCCTGCACTCTTTGTCCCTCTTTATTTTTTTTTCATGTTAAAACAATCTGGGAAACAATTTCTGTCTCTGTTCACAACAAACTCCTAAAATAAACACTCGCAGGCTGTGCAAACCCTCACAACAACGTTCCAAAGTAAAGGCATGTAAAAACTGCAGGCTCTCAGTGCCAGTCTTGCGGTGCCACACCTCCATCGTTGCATGAAAACTCTCAATTTCTAAGCTTTCCCCTGATCGTAATTTCACTTTTAGATGTTAAAACAGCTGCTAAAACACACACCCTTAGCTCCCAGGCACACATCAACACACACACACCCTTAGCTCCCAGGCACCCATCAACACACACACAGAGCAGGTGTGCTAACTGCACCAGGTAGGTCAGAAATCCCCAACAACAACCAGCAATTGAGGCTGGTTGAAGTGGCAAAGATGAAAACAAAAGATGATATTGATGATGAGAGGGGAGGAAGATGGAGCGATAATTGATGCAATGTGGAACGGGAAATCTCACAGATGTACATTTTTTGTTTAAAATGTTCCAGAAAATGGTTAGATGATAGAGAGAGAACAGTGAATTAAGGTGAATCCTGCTTCGTTACGAATTCACCTTCACTTCCTCCCTGACAGTAAAACCTTTGCAAGACTACGTTTGCTTCAATGCATCATTTCTGCAGGAGGTCATAAATGACAGATTAACCCTCGGCAGAGAAGAAACATCAGCGTGGGGAAATGTCCTTTATTGGCTTCCTGTTCTTAAACAAAACCAAAACAAAAGCCCATCTGGTTTTGGAACAAGTGGTATTTTCTTTGTACACAACTGGCTAAATCAGTTTGCAGCAGCAAAGCGACCGGATATAAGGAGGGGACAGGCCAGTTAATACTTCTCTGTCGGTAACTTTGCAAGGAAAGAAATGCCAGTTTATGTTTGCTAATTTAATCTTACCCATAAATGTAGAGAAAAAATCATCTTAAAGCAGTTTGTAAAGTAAATTCATCTTTCAGACAAAGTGATGAAACATGTTAAGTGTTTGAATTCCTCTACAGTTGTAAGACTTCATAGAGAACACCATCTAACAACAGCATGGAGGCCGTGAAATAACAATTAAGCCTTTATTTCATCCAGTCACAAATCAGAGTAAATGGACTGTCAAGTATGATCTCACACACACACACACACACACACACACACACACACACACACACACACACACACACACACACACACACACACACATGCAAGCTTGCACACTCACACACACACACACACACACACACACACACAAACACACACATGCGCATGCATGCACACACACAAACACACATGCAAGCTTGCACACACACATGCAAGCTTGCACACACACATACAAACACACACACACACACACACACACACACACACATACACACACACACACAGCCACCTTAGATGTTACTGACTGATTTGAGGTTGCCTGGGTAACATGGAACATTCAACTCCTTATCGCAACAGCTGCTCTATGACCTTAACCCTATAGAGCAGATCCTTAATGACATCGTGCACGACGCTTACTTAGCGCCACAAACCTGTCCTGGTTTAGGTCAGATCATCAACACAAGAGGCTCTAGCTGGCCAGCAGGAGCACAAACCGAGGAAACGCAGTTTTCCTCAGGACAAGTTTTAAATATTCTCCATCATCATTTTGTCTCTCGCATTATTTAATGCATCAGCAATTTCCTTCTCCCTTTTGGCCACGTCTCACTACTGTCAAACTAAATATTTATGCTGGGCCGGATTTCAAGCAGAACCTGATATTTTCTACTTCTTTCTGGCTCTAAAATAGGGTCAAGTAAAAAAGTGACTCCACAAACACGCAGGGACCGGGTCGTCTATACACCACAGCCTGCCTCTTCATCGCTTCATCCATCCTGCTTGAGGTTACAGGTAGTCGGCCAAGTGGAGGAAGATTAGAGTGTTCCAAGTAAAAGGCTGCCTTGACCAAACAAACTGTCATTTCCTTCTGTTTTGGCTCGACTCTCCTACTTACATCCCTGCTTTAACTCCCCCGCTCCTTTTGGAGCCAACGTGTCAAGGGGAGGGAAACAAGCTGCAGCAGAAAATGTTGAAAAGGAAATTCAAAAAGGTAAAAATGGAAGGATTCAATACAATTCAATTAGCAGTTGTCAACAGCAGCCTTTCAGTTTAAAGGTTTACAAAATGCAGCTTTCAAATGATATATTTGGATTACAGCTGAATAAAAACAGCAGTAAACGTGTTACTGGTTAGCCGTTAGCTCATCTGCAGCGCTTCTTGCATAATAACTGTCTTTTTGCAAAAAAAAAAAAAAAGAATCTACTTCTAAAAAGCTGAGCTATCCATTTAAATCAACAGTTTAACTTTGCAGATGAAGCAGAAGCAAACAGGAGATTTTAACGTCTGTTCCGATCAGCAAGAACAGTACATCCTAACGGAAACCAGCATACACACACTCACTGTCCCAGAGAGGAAGGCTCAAGCTAATGCTAAACATCCGCTGACTCAAAGAAACACAAGTTATCGTCTTTTATCCCTTCAGCTTTTATATGGTTAACTGAACGTGTGCCTTAAGATCACTTTGTTCTTGAACATTTAAGGAGGCGTTATTCTCTAGTTTTAACTTCCTGGTAACTCAAAAGAAGTTTTGCTTCATTCAGCAGCTGGAACAATAATTAGCTTTGATTACATCAGTGGTCTACCAAAGGGAACTTTGCTTGAAATGAATTAAAATCTGATCTAAAAACATACATTTTAGCCATGGCTTTCAAATCATCTGGAGTGTTGTGACATGTGTCAGAATATTTCTGCTTTTAATTTCAGGATTTCAGTTTTTATTGCTTTTATTGTTGTTTTATATGTAAATGGTAAATGGCCTGTATTTGATATAGCGCCTTCTAGAGTCCTGGAACCCCCCAAGGCGCTTTACAACACAACCAGTCATTCACCCATTCACACACACATTCACACACTGGTGGTGATGAGCTACGATGTAGCTACAGCTGCCCTGGGGCGCACTGACAGAGGCGAGGCTGCCGAGCACTGGCGCCACCGGTCCCTCCGACCACCACCAGCAGGCAATTTGGGTTAAGTGTCTTGCCCAAGGACACAACGATAGCGACAGACTGAGCGGGGCTCGAACCTGCAACCTTCCGATTACGGGGCGAGCACTTAACTCCTGTGCCACCGTCGCCCAACTGAACGTGTTCCTTAAGATCAGTTTGTTCTTGAACATTTAAGGATGTTTCTAATGTTTTAAATTAAAACTAACAAATGTGAATCACTTTGGTCCCCTTTAAGGTCCTGTAAAATACTATATTAAGAAACATTATTTATTTATTAGAATATTTGGAAAATATTTTTTGAAATCTTTTTTTTAACATTTAGAATTCCACTTTCTGAGAATTCCTCATAAATTTAGAATTTGGTTTTCTTGGTTTTCTGCATTTTCCTCCGCTTCACCTTGGTGCTTTAAAGCTCATAAAACTCCACATTTCTTCCTCATAAAAAGCAAAAATAAAATAAAAACCTGAAAGTCCACAAGGAGAGAGAACAGTTGCATGGTGGACTGTGTTATGGAGTCATGTGAAAGTGAGCTTGACTCTTGCTCTTATACGGTCAAGGTTAGTTTCAGATAAAGACCAAAGTTACAATTCCTGTTTTGTTTTGAGGATGGATCACATTTTGAGGACTTCCCCATCAAAGACAAAGAGCTTGTGTTCACATGGTTTTACTTCTAGAGAAAGAATAAAAAGGTTCATGTCTTTGGTAGAAGAAGGAAAGCTCAGGAGCTACACAGAACTCCCACTTTTACTTTTTTATTCATGTTTTCCTCCTTTTTCCTGCTAACAAACCTCCATGTGATGAAACCGATGTTTTACCCCCCAGAAGTGTATGCTTTAACAATAAATAGCCAAGTAGCATCGAGAAGCACAGTGCACATTGATAATGAAAGGAGTTATTTCAGTTATTGTTATATTGTTATTATTATTATTATTATTATTATTATTATTATTATTATTATTGTTATTATTATATGATAAAACAGAGAAAAGCACTAATTTGAAGACAACAAGTTACTTAAAAACCCAAATCTTTATAAGAAACTTCCAGAATAACTTGACATTAAAAGTATTTGAAAGTGAATTTTGGATAAAAAGGATGAAGATGAACTTTGGTCACCATTCTTAGTGTTTCTCTAACATCCATCTGATCAATATTATTTAGGCTTCTATGTCAGATACTTTCTCCATCTTTCCCTCTATCTCACTGCATGTTTCTCTGCTCGCTTCAATTTACTTAATCTCCACTTTCCCCTTTTTGGCATCCAAGCTTTTACTATTACCGTAAATCCTCTAATACAGGCCCGGGCCTGTATTTGACTCAAGGTCATCAAGCTCCCGGTCTTTATTGGAAGGAGGGCCAGTATTAGAGGCAGGCCTCTATTTCTATTTGAGCAAAATGAACTAATGGTTCGCTGGAGTTTTTGACAATTAAAATTGCGCCCACATTTTCAAAGTTAAACACATTTCTTTTAACAACGGTAGTTTCTGCTTCAGCCCTCTCCCCCCTCCCCCTGCGCAGCGGCCGCAAACTCACTGATGCGCCTGCAGCCTCTCGGAGTTCCTGCTGCTCTAAACATTAAAATAATTATTTCATTTTCTGTTCCTCACTTCTGATTACCTTCAATGGTGTTTGTTGCAACCACCAGGTACAAAAACTAACTTGTTTTAATTTGACTATTTTTCTGTCCTGTCTCTTTTTATTATCTTCCTGCATCTCCTCTCAATCCTAAAGAAAAACTGCTACCTGGGTTCATATATATTCACCTCATGAGTTACCTTTGAACTGCAGTTCTAAAAGATCTACCGACCGCAAAAACAGCGGAGTGCTCGCTGCTTGGCGGCCGCATCAGTGATCGGTGCGTCACCGGATGACAAGGTGATGCGCCCCGCTCCACAGCAAAACGCATCAGGCGCAAATAAAAAACAGAAAACATCAAAGGAAATGAACCGACATGAACGATCACGTGTTAAATAATTTTTTGAGGTGGCGACACCTGATTGTTACTGTGGCCGTGCTCAGGACGCAGATCTACCGACCGCAAAAACAGCGGAGTGCTCCCTGCTTGGCGGCCGCATCAGTGATCGGTGCATCGGAGGAGAAGGTGTGCCCCGCTCCACAGCAGCGAAACACATCAGGCGCAAATAAAAGACAGAAAACATTAAAGGAAATGAACCGACATGAACGATCGCGTGTCAGTACCGACGCTCTGGCACAGCGCGTTGCCCCCCCCCGAGCGCAGGAGCTTGTCACCTGCTGACAGCAGGCTGCTGTCTTTTCCGAGGGCTGCATCTTGCCGGTCATCATCACGTGACAGCGACTAGTCGATGACAGGCATAAAAAGTCACTATAGTGAAGTCGACTAGTTCATACAACCCCTACTGCTCCCCAGTGTTCTGCAGCGCACGTTCTCTTTGAACTTGCTATCAAATTTTCGCGTCCTCTTCGTCTCCGCACGGTTAAAGTTACCCTCGCGGTCTGTCACTGGCAAATCAAAAGTGAGACGATGACACAACCGCCCCCCGTACTTGCTTGTTACCACATTCCACCCGGCCACAATAAGAGACCGGCCATTATTCACCTCCGCCGACTCCGACACCGGCCAAAATTGGAGACCCGGCCTTTAATTGAATACCGGCCTGTATTAGAGGATTTACGGTAATCAACCTCTTTGTTATATTTCATTCTGTTTCCTGTCTGTTTTCATCATGATGCTTGTTTTCTTTTCAGCTTCAGCTCTGCCTAAAGTCATGCTCTGGTGAAGAAAATCACCGGGCCACCATTTTAGGAACTAGAAGTGATCCACATCAGAGGTGAGCTTTAGACAGCAGGAATCGGAGTCTTATTCCCTGATATTTGGACATCTTGGATAACCGCAACGTGACTCTACCACTGACTTGCAACGTTGATGTTTTATCTCCAAAAATAGCACAAGTCATGAGGGTTCTGGTTGTGTGGAGGAGTTACTAATGCTAATGGTTAGTTGTCACGATGGGGAGCCAAGAGGAGGTTAGGACCCAAAGACGCAGAGAACCAGATGACACTGAGTGGAGTAATTACATAAAATCCTTTATTAAAATAAATCCAAAAAAGGCAAGGAGCCAAAAACAAAAATCAAAAGGCCCAAATTACAAAACCTAGAATCCAAAAACGAAGATCCAAATCTAGAGCGGGGAACGAGACAAAGGTGACAAAGACAATGACCCAACAACAGACAGAGACGCAGACAGGGTTATATGCACTGGGGCATGATGAGAGGCAGATAGGCTGCAGGTGTGTGGGGAGAGAAACCAAGTGAAAGCAATTAACTAATCAGGGAGGAAACTAACATGACTTAAGAGTAAAACCTAAAGACCAGAAGAGCAGCAAAAATAACTAATATTCTAAGGGGGAAGGAAAACTATAATAACCGGTGGGAAAACACACTAAAGAGACTAATAAAATGAAAAGCTGAACCTATAAAAACTGTGGAGGGGTGACTGGGGGAGACCGAAGGAACACAGGACTTGGGAGGGATAATGTGGAGGGCTGCAAACCAGGAGACACGTGAGGAACACAAAGAGACACGTAAGGGGATCCTTAGTCGGGGATGGAGCACACAAGGAGACACATGAGGGAGACGTAGACACAGACCATGACATTAGTTTCTAGTTGAGATGTTCTCTGCTGTTTCCTGGACGCTAAACCAACAGTCCATGAATGTTAGGCGACAGTGTGACGTAGATCTTTCAGGCTTTTCAAATCCTAGAGTTTTACTGTCTGTTTTCTATCAGAAGTTAAAGCAGGAGATATTCACATTCAGCCTGCAAAACCTCAGAGTGACCAATTATAGATTTAAGATTTAAAAAAAGTTTTTTCAGTGTTCCACACCTTTAATTTAGAAAAGGGACAGTTACTGTAGATTCCTCCTGCAGGTGTTTTAAACATGTCCCACTTGGAGAAAGTCCAATGGGAAACTCAGGATTCACCGTAGATATGACCTCACTGAGAATGTGAAGAGATTTCCTTCTCTCTCTGGTCTGGGAGTGCTTTGGGATCCCCAGACTGGAGAGTGTCATTGTGGAGAAGAATGTCTGGGATTTCTGCTTGACCTGCTGCCTCCACAACCAGATTGATAAGTGGCAGAAACTGGGTGGATGAATGGTTTGAGCGCATGCATCCCTCTGGAGAGGGTAGCTAAAAAAAAGGGAGGTCAGGGGATGTCGACTCAAAATGTAACCAACACTAACAACGTCCTGTATACAGTGATCCCTCGTTTATCGCGGTAGATGCGTTCCAGACCTGGCCGCGACAGGTGAAAATCCGCGAAGTAGGGACACCATATTTACAGTACTGTACTATATTGAATTATCGTATGATCACATTCTCTTTTTGTGGGTAAAACTCAAGAAAAAAAACTGTTACTTGATTTTCTTATACTTTTATGACAAAAAGTGCATTTTATGATGAAATTGATGAAAAAAACAGGAATTTCTTGATATTTCGCATAGAAAAATAACACGAATCGGTGAAAAATACCGCAAATCGGCGAATTTCCCTTGAATAAGTCTCCAAAGACAAAATCTGCGAAGTCGTGAATCCGCGATAAACGAACCACGAAGTAGCGAGGGATCACTGTATTATAAACCAGCAGCAAATTTTACATTAACAACAACAAACTGTGTGTGTGTGCGTGCGTGCGTGCGTGCGTGCGTGCGTGTGTGTGTGTGTGTGTGTGTGTGTGTGTGTGTGTGTGTGTGTGTGAGTGAGTGAGTGAGTGAGTGAGTGAGTGAGTGAGTGAGTGAGTGAGTGAGTGCGTGCGTGCGTGCATGCACGTGTGTGTGTTTAGTTTTAGCCAGCCTGACAGAATTAGGATTGTCCAGAAACACGGTTCATGGTTTACCCACACATGCAGACCAAAACCATCAAATGAGTTCCAAACGCAGAAATAAGAAGTCAACATTCTGTAAATGTTTTCTTACCTCACATTTATCCAATAACGAACAACTCTACTGAAAGAATGTTTGTCTTGCATGTGTCATTTTGTTTTGTTTTTCATTTAATCAAGTTATTCACTGACCCCCACGCTTAAATAAAAGATATTTGAGTTAGGGAGTAGCACAATGAAAGGTGCGCTAGCACGTTGACACTAATATTTTTCTGCCACCCTTGTCACATTTAACACACGCGTGTGTGCAATGAAAGCAACACACAGTGGTTAGATCCTTAATGTGAAACAGCTGCATGATGGGAGACGAGTCAGTGCAACCACAATAAACTTTACAGGATGTTGATTGGTGCAGCCACGCGGCAGCAAACGGCCCCTCCTGCCATGTGTTTGAGGAAAGATTGTAAAATAGGTGGTGCCTTTCAACACTGTAAATATGTGGTCAGGGGCTCACCGGAGCACTGCTTAAAAGGGAACAAGGAGGGAGTTAAAGCATAAGGGTGCAAAGCCACCAAGTGGAGGTCTGAGTGAAAGTGCCTCCCATCTTTTGTTTCTTGGTGATATTTCTTTCTTTTGCTTTTTTGTGTTAAATTCTTCATAAAATATTCTCTTCACTTCCTCCTTTTCCTACATCCTTCTAAATTGTAATACTCTCCTGATTCTTTTGCTGACTTATGACATGACGTCTATCTCCTTTCTTTTATTAACTTTTCTTTTTCTTTTAATGAGCTAGTGAAACAATAATAAAATACGTCTAAATTAAACCCAACTGAAATAGCATTCAAAGTCCATTGTGGTTAATTATTTCAGTCTCACTGAAACCCTCCTGCAGCTTCTGGCTGAGACAATCCTCAGATGGGAAACACATCACCATGAGATCACCTCACACTCACAAAACCAATTGTCTCTGCAGTCGGGCTAAACCTGGATAAACACACCGCACCTGCCACAAAAATCTGCCGGGGAAAGCAACAGAAAGCAGAGAAATCTACCAGCTTAGAAGTAAATCAATTCAAATGCAATGTTGAGTTTTGACTCATGAAGTGGCTTTACTCACACTTTTAGTTTTCTATAAGACAAAAATCCCTGGGAGCACAAGCTCCTGCAAAATGACAAGCACATCCGACTCCCTTTCATCACTGGCAACAAGCAAAGAGGTAATAATAATGATAATAATAATAATAATAATAATAATAATAATAATAATTATTATTATTATTATTATTATTATTATTATTATTGTAAATTTTATTTGTAAGCACCTTTCAGGACTGAAGTTCACTTTAATTAAAGGGGCATTATGGAAGTGTGACAGCCAAAACATGTATAGAAATAATAAATTTCTTCTTCATACATTCTCCTGCAATGCCCTGGTCCTGCAGAATGAGCCCTGGCATTTTTACTGTGATTGCCTGTTTTTCTGTAAACTCACAGAAAAAGAGAGCTGCTCGGGTCGAGCAGGCTGCTTCATGCGCGTTCACGCTCAGGCATAGCCCTTCGAACCGTTCTTAAAAGGTATAGATACAGATGACATCACTGGCGCGTTAGCTCGCCTGGTAAGACGTCTGACTTTTGACCCGGGTTCGATTCTGGGTGTGAACATAATTTATTTAGAGTTTCTTTTTTACATTAACGGTATATTTTTTTACAGTAAGATGCCCAAATTTTTATTTGAGACTTGCCGAACAGCTTTGAATTCACAGATAAAAAAGATGTGGGTTCAACTTTCATTTTGGAACAATTTTTCAAGAGCATGCAGGAGGACTGACCCATCTTAAACCTTTGTCGGCTGTGCTGAAGAGAAAGGTACAGAACCTAATTATTTAATTAATTAGCTGCACGTTCTCCTGTCCTCTGTCCTCTGGGCCAAACACACACACACACACACACATGGAGCTGACTGTCTCAGCTGTTATTTTCATTAAGGAGTGTGCACGTACAGCATGCGCGCCTCGTGCACGAGCCTACTATTGAAGCTGCCGTTGCGCTTTTGGCCTGAGGGGGCAATTGCGAGCATAAAAATTCAAAACTCCGTAAAGTCCCTTGAAGTTTACATAGCACAACATCATAAAATCATAGGTAAAACTATTTACAGTGAAATACAGGTTATCCAGGATAGCTGGATGGATCAAGAAATAAAATATGGATAAAATATTAGGCAATAGTCAAATGCTTCATCCAGGTGCATTCAGTAAATTCAACAATATGTGTAATGTGTAAAACAATGTTTATAAATGGTGAAAGTTCAATTCAGTGTAGCACAGGCAAATAGTTTAGCTTAAGCGAAGTTACTTTGTGCTAACATTTGGACATGTTACATTAATATGAATAAATAGGAGTAGGAAAGGAAAAGCACTACAACATTAGAAACATTAGTAAAACCCAATATAAAAAAGGTTAAGTATAAAACAGCATAAACATGCTGTACATTTTTTAAAATAGGGTTAAAATGATTATATATAAAAATATGTTACAATGAACAAAGTATTCATTTCATATGTTTCAATAGATTGATTTGGTTAAAATATGTTACAACGTAGTTTAATGTTCGTTTGTACAGAGGTTCTTTGACTGTAGCGTGGTCTTTCGGATGTGCAACCTAAATTGATAGTGACAGTTGGATTTGTTTTGTAAACAATGGTAATACAGCGCTGGTGTTATTTGACCTATCAGCGATGAGAGGGGGAGGAACTAAGGAAAAGAAAGTAAAACGTAGCAGTGCAGCAACACAGTGGGTTAAGAGCGAGTGTGTGAAGTAGCACTGAGCAGAAACAGAGTTTTGTGTCCTGTACGTAGGTTAATGCAGAGTTAACAAAACGTAATGGACGTTTACTAAGCTGATAAAAGTAAATATACTTATTTGTATGTTTATTTCTTCGAATAGAAGTAAATGGTACTGACATGAAAGGTTAATTGAAGTAAATGCATTAGCCGTTAGCTTGGTAACTCATTTGTATGTGTGGCTTCATGTTACATGTCGGAATAGTTTTACGTAACAGAGTGGTTAAATTTGGGAAAACCTTTAACAGAGAAATGATGTCAATGAATTCCTAATTGGGGACTGTAATATATCCCGTGGACCGGGAGGTTTCTTTGGACCCAATCTGGAGGGTGGAGGGATTTCTCATCTAACCGTTAACTTCGTGCCAGTGGCTGAGTGTGTGGTGTGGTGTGAAGGAGTCGAGAGCTTCAACTCAGGAGCGTTATCATCCATTCTTCTGGACTTTTCTATTCCTTTTACTGTCGTACGCCATCGCCCAAAACTCTGAAGGATTTGTGAGTACTACTATTTTGTTGCTTGCCAAGCGAAGCGGTCTTTGTGTTTTTGGCCACACCGAACCCGAGCAACGACACGGGCCTGCAACGGGGTTTTTATTTACTTATTTTTTATTTTATTTGTGATAGCAACCACTAAAAAAGACAGTGTACTGATTATTACATATTTCCTTGTTTACGCTTTGTAACAATTTATTATTTGTTAAAATTCTTCAGTAAAGTTCAGTTAAACAAAGAAACTGTGTGATTTTCATGTATGCTGAACTGAGGGTTAAAAAGAACTGAGTAACAAAAATGTTTAAATTGTAACATTTCTTAACGAGGTACTACATCTTTATTGTGGTCCTGTTAAGTGGAGGCACCGCTTATATAAAATACAGACGATTATTGGTAAGTGGGTTAATTAACATTTCTTTGTATCGCTTGTTTCCTCAGGTAATGCAGATTTCCATATGTATATCGAGCTCAGGGCCCCGTCCGCTATACTATAACCAAAGTCGTGTTATTCTAGCTATGGAATGGGTGTTACATCAATAAATGCAATTTGTCCTCAAGGGCTTCCATAGAAGGAAACATGGCGTCTAATATGGCATCGCCCAGAGACTGAGAGCCGCTCCCGTGTATTTTAGACCTGATTTTTGTGGTTATGTTACAAAGCCACCAACATTTCGATGGGTGTTTGCCACTTTAAGTAAAATGTTAAATAAAAAGACATACAAATTGAAAAAGCCTTATTACACACTTAACTTTTGAATGGCAGATTTTATTAAATACCAGGATTTCAAAGGAACTGATTTAACTTCATTCAATTTTTTTAAACCAGTCAAAAATTGGTTAAAAGAAACCCCCAAGATGGCTCAAATGACCCTGAGTTTAACATTCTTGTTTGGGTGTAAACTATCACTGTTTATACCTAAACAAGGCTTTATCTGTGCTGGTTTCAGGGCAAGACAACACTCTAGAACACTTAAAAGTACCGAATCTCTTTGATTCTTTGTTGCAGCACAGAAAGAAAAGTGGAATGAAAACCTGTAGCATTTAGGGCAACGTTTAAATGAACTATGATATATATATATATATATATAATTTTTTTATATATATATGTATAAGATAGATGAGGAATGGATTAAGGAATTTCAACTCCATCTCAAAATGGGCCATGCTTCTCTTCAGATTGGGAATGTTAATCATTAAAAGAGCTGTTCCTTTCAGCTGGAGTGTTTAATCAGGTCAATTCCACTGGATACAGAAGTTTTCCTTTTTATGCCTGTTCCTCTCGAGTGCTGATCCTCAGATCGTTCTGCGGTTTGACCTTCCTTGACTATTTTTAGTGAGTACTACTGAGATATTTCACCGGAGTAGTTTTCACTGAGACTGATGCCTATGTCAAGCAGCTAAATGGGAAGGTCAAACAACTCATGGATGCAGACATCGTTTCATTGTATTGCTTCCTGTAGCATCACATAATAGTACAATCACCTGTCAACATCCTGGGTGTTTCAGGTAAATATCAAAAGTCCCTGATGAAAACACCTTTTTTCTTCTAGATGGATGAGTGAGCAAAACTCCAGAGCAAGAATGATATTAAGAGAATCCCTCATGTTCCGATCCATTTTTATTTGCTTTGTGGTGTTTTAGCAACAAAACTGAACCGAGATATTAACACCAACCACAACAAAATCCTCATGTGGTTGAATATTTCTCGTGACCACGTCATGCTTCCAGTTAATGAAAACAAAGAGGTCAGTGCAGATCAAAGTTTCGCTCAAGTCTTTGCATGTTTGGAAGCCAAGAACCCAGAGCCACAGAGATCTCCTCGGCTGATAAAACCGTCTCATGGCACCCTGGAAATTTACACACCATCTCCAAAAGGAAACGTGGTCTCGTTTTACCATTTTTGATTTATTTACAAAATCACAAGTGTTGGACTTTTGTTTCCTGGCCTGTAGACAAGGAAACCTAAACCATATAAAAGAAATATTTCTAGGCAAAACATAAAAAAAGTTTGGGCCTGTCAAATCCTGTTTTTCTTCCCATTGAATATTAAAGACGATCTTTTTCTCCTTTACATTTTTGTTTGATTGCACCCCCTTATTGTTTCAACACAGAATGGAGGTTGAGACCCACTGGTTTGGAGAATGAGATATAATTGCAATCTTAATGAATAAAATTTGACCAGGTTATGCTTTCTAGAAGTAACGGATGTATTCCCCAGGGGCTCCATGTGGTCTCTGGTTACCAAGGAGATGATTTAAACAACAGGATTACACAATCTTTCTGCTCTTCTCATTAACCTTTCCTTATTATTCAGCGTACTTAGTAAGTTTATACCTAACACATTCAGCCTGAAAAGCTGCTTTAATTGGTCTTGTCTAACGCCTTGTGTCCAGAGCTAATTGGCTTTTTGATTGGGGCTTCATGACGCTAATTAGCAAACTAACCAGCTCAGTTTTAATGTGACTTGAAGCCTTGAGAAAAAGAGAGTGCTATAGGTCCAGTGGCACAGCTGGACTTTATCGCCCTCCCTAACGAAGGATGTTTTAGATAAGTGGGTTTAATCCGAAGGCGTTTAAATGAAGGCAACTGGACTTCTTTGGTTTCTTGAAGATGTTTCGCTTCTCATCTAAGGAGCTTTGTCAATTCTGACTGAAATAGGGGAGAGTCAAGCCTATAAACTGTGGCTGTCTGTTGTTGCTTAATGATTTGAAACTACCAATGAATACTTCTCCTCCCTACTCCCTGGGGAATCGTTGATGTCATTAGCAGAAATGAAAATTGCAGGTCGCTTTCCTCTTTGTCTGCAAGGAAATGTGTTGCTTTCTGTCCCATTTGTACGTACTGAACTTGGAAGGAGAGCTTTTGCCCACTCAGCGCCATCAGCTTGGAATGAGTTGCAGGGAAAATGGAAGATGACAGAATTTATTTCGCTGAGTGTTTTTAAATCCAAACTGAGAAATCTTGAGAAAAATTCACTGACATGCAACTGTTTAACTTAGACAGATTTAAAGTTAGAAATCTACTTGTTTTGATTTTTTTTAGGTATTTAATTTAATTTTGTTTTTAGCTTTTTTTATGGGTCTTAATTCTGTAAAATTTGTTTCTGCACATTTAAGTGATGCTTGCTGCAGGACTCCCTTGAAAAAGAGGTTTTAAATCTCAATGGGCTTTTTTCCTGGGTAAATAAAAGTAAAATGAAAATAAATAAAAATGGGAATTGTGACAAGTCATCAAGTCAACTTGATGTTGTGATTTAGTTCTGCTCAGCAACTGAACAAGGATCATTCAATTTGCTGATTGAAATCACCTGGATTAGATGCTGAACTGTAAAAAAACATGGCATGGAGACGACTTGTGCACAATTCCCCGTCTCTGATCATTAGGCCCTATTGTGTTGAAGTGTTGTTTGATTAGATGCAGAAGGGTACGACCTAGACTGAAACTTTTTTGGAAACAAAAGCTCGGTGACATTGTTTATGCAGTCCAATGTAGTGAGAACTGTCCAGACCTCTGTACAGGAGTAACTGAACAACATTTATACAAGCACATGGCACAAGAGAGGAGAGTCGCCTCCACAGATCCAGATTCTGCAATTCACCTACACCTGAAGGACAGGGGACAATGTACACATTCTGAACAGAGAATACAGATGGTTTGAGAGAGGCGTAATGGAAACCATCTATGCCACATAGGAAAAACCTACACTAAACATAGGAGGGCTCCGGTTTCACTTTTCCTGATTCCAAACCAGTTTCAAGTTACAAAATCATCACTTTTTCAACTAGTTCTCATAAGTTCAGCAAACTTTTGACCAGTGATACATGAGTTATTTTGCTACGATACAGAAAGGGTGCATTGGTAAAGACCAAAGGAGACATATTATGCAAAATTCCCCCTTAGCATCCCTTTGTGCTGTTGTGTGGGTCTATACTGCCTCTAGGAACACTCCAAATGTGAATGAACCCATCCATCCTTTTTTAACCAGTGTTTGGTTTAGTAATTATATGCCTAAAACAAGACATTTCAAAAAGTCACAATTTGTGACATCACAAATGGGAAAGTTAGCAATGAACCATTTCTCACCTGGAGGAAAGAAGATGCTGCTAGAGAAATGCTGAGTTGCACTTGCAACTTCAGAGTGGCGAGCCACCTCCTGTTGGACTTAGTAAAAGCGGAGCTGACATGCCTGGTGCAACACAACTGATTTGTTTAATTTAGTGATGGATCACTCCTGTAGACACTAGTGAAAGCTAAGGAGACATTCTAGCTATTAGATAAGGTGTTAAAAAAACGAATGCGCTGCGAGGAGATAAGTTTCCCTTTTGGTTTTACTAACTGGACACTAGGGGGTACTCAAAGCAGGCCAAAACTGCAAAGGCTCCCTTTAAACTAATACGTCATAGGATCAGTTAGCACTTAGAGTGAGTCTTCCCTATCACAGACCACAGTTTTGGCTCAATATCTGCATTTATCCACCAAAATTTGGTAATTCATTGAAAAATGACACCACATTAAAAATGACCCAGGATGGTGATCAGTTAGTCACAGACACAACTTGTTGTAATTTATTTGAATTAATTTTCTGAACATCAGACAATGAGCAAAACTGTATCATTTGTAAAAGAAATATAAGAGAATGTTTTGGCACCAAATCTAATGATTTGTGTTCAACAGTCCCCCATTAAAAACAAGTAACACCTCACAGCAATTGTCCACAGCTCTTCAGTTACCTTCACACTGTTACTTATGGGATGTTGCCATTATCCAGTGAGAGTTTAGCCAATGCAGAAAGCAAAATACTAAAGTTTATACCTGTAAATGTCTCTGATCATATAGCAGCTCGTTATCCTCTTGGGAAAAAAATACATATAATCCAACTGTGCAAACTGGGATTTGAGTCCACTTAGGAAGATGACAGATGGGATTGGTAACAAATCCCCTTATCCTCAGCTCACTTCATTTCCATAAGTGTCAACATGTTTGAAATCTTGAGGGACAGAAGAAGTTAGAGCGTAAGACGATTTGATGCAGGGGTTTTCTGAATTAGACAAAAATACACAGCTCAGTGCTGCATGCTGGGATATCCACACCGCAATGCAACATTAATGAAATTCAGCAACACCACAGCGTGTTTGCTGTCAGCAGGTCAGGGATGTGCTGTGCACAGACGAGCATGTGTTTAAAGATAAAGTCACTTTTACCATGAAGGGATCGAAAATGTCCTACTTACCAGAGTTCAAGAGAGTGGAGTTCACGCTTTAATGCACTAATTGCACAAGAAGGTAATGCTGTGTGTGGTGCTGTCATAGTAAAATGATTCTTGGACACATGGGAGCAGATTATTTTCCCTCGGTTATTTTATCATTTCTTTTCTATGAGGGAAAGAATGTTGTCAGGAATTCTTTAACTCACTCATCCATTCTGAAAAGTGCGCACACACACACACACACACACACACACACACACACACACACGCACACATGCACGGACACACACACACACACACACACACATACACCAGTGATTCTGTCTACACAATGATCCAGTACTGCCTTCCAATAGACTCTTGAGCGTTGCCTGATCCTCAGAACTGACATATTTCTGATTGCTACTGGTGAGACATGAACAACTCTCAATACACCCTCACTTCAACTGTGTCTTAAACATTGGTTGGTATTTGGGTTTCCAACATTTCTGGATCTTTGACATTATTCTTGGACTGCATTGGGGTCTAGGCTTTCATGATTTCTGTGGGTATAAAGTTAGAGTGAAAAGTATTACTTGTAAATTTTAAAAAAAAGTGTATTTTCTAATGGTTTCAACTGCACTTAGTAGCTATTAGTAGTTAATGTCTTCCATGTTTTGTTTCTGACTAAAACGACTAAAGCTCCAGAGGGAAATAGAATCCATCTAAACAAGCGTGTTGTATTTATCAGAGTGCCAAACTGCTGTTTTCAACCAGTGGTGGCAATTTAAATAGACAAATGGTGCTGTTATGAAGACATAAAAGGCAAAGGGGAGGTGAGCAAAACAGAGTAGATGTAGGATCAGCACAACAGTGATTTAGAGGAGAGATATTAGGACTTTTATGGTAATATTAGTATAATCTTGACATGTTCAGTACCTTCCAGAATGAGCTGTTTCAGGGCTCTGTCACCTTAAGAAAACAAGCTGGACATGGCCAGGTCCACCCATCCCCTACTCAGGCTGCTATAAGCTGAGAAGCACAGATATCTATGAGGAGCTCAGAGCAGAGCCACTGTACCCTCGTTGAGAGGTGGCTCTATGTTAAATCTCCTATTTGTGATGTCACAAATGGGGATTTTTAAAATGGCTTGTTTAAGGCACATAATTCCTTAAACCTTAAATCCTTAAACTGGCAGGCAGCACAAAAGGCTGCAAAAGATGTGTTTTGCATAATGTGTCCCATTTAAAGCTACAATGGAAAACCTGCAAAACTAACTAGCTTTTAAACACAAACACAGTCACAGAACCGTCACGCCTCCCATCGGCTATCATTTATAGGGCACGCCCCTCTGATATGGCAACACACATTGCCACAGAAAACTAGAGAGCGCTAAACACCAGTAGAAGTTCTTTAGGCCCAAACATCTTTAGTTGTCCGTGACTTCAAATTGCATTTTTCATTTTGTTTATGTTTATGTTTATTTATTTGGCAGACGCTTTTTTCCAAAGCGACTTACAATTTATAGCCTATAGAGCTTGTTGTGATCTGTGGGGGAAACCGGAGTACCCGATGGAAGCCCACGCATGCATGGGGAGAACACGCAACTCCACGCAGAAAGGCCGCAGCCGAGTTTCGAACCTGCAACCTTCTTGCTGCGAGGCAACAGTGCTAACAACTGCGCCACCATGCATCTTGGGACTAACTCTGTTTGTCCTAAAGTTAAAGTGGTAGCAGCGGGCTGTTTCTTCTTCTTTGATATTATTGAGCGGAGAACCTCTCACACCAGTGGTGTTCTGTTAGAAAATACTCATAATGGATGGAGGGTCCTGGGAAGTGCGGTCGTTTGGTAAGACAGACAGCCGGATGGTCCAATGGTTGGTTTCGGACCAAGCCGTGTTATTGGCTGAGGTGTTTATTTTTATTTTTTTTTTGTCTGTTATCTTCAATAAACATTTTAGTTATACTATGTTGGAGCGTTGTTAGAGGCATCAAACGTGTTTTTGAGCTACTTTGTTTTGCAGATTTGCCATTGTAGCTTTAACAAAGAGCACCAAAGGCGAGTGTTGAGTTTAGACGAACAGTTAAATGAATTAACTCATTCACTGCCATTGACTACTAAAGTCGTCATTTTAGATCCAACCGTTCACTGCATTTTTTACTGTTTGAGCATCAGAACGAGCTCCCGCGCTGAGAGAACAAACATCTCAGCCCTGAAGCCGATCTTCATCCGTTTACGTCACATGTCACGTGATCAGGAAGCAGAAAATCCACGTGTTAGGAGATCGTTTTGGGCCGTTCCTGTAAAAAAAAAGTGTGGCGCGAACCGGAAAAGCGTCTGCCGATCACAATTCGACAACGGATTATGAAAGAACGGATATCGCTGGAAACACGCGACTTCTTCCTGATGTAAGAGGTGAGTCTCCTCTTTGTTTTGGTTGTTTTGGCGTCAACATCATCATAGTGCGCAACATTCTGTGACTCTTAAAAAAACTGTAAAAACGGTGAGAAACGCTGGCGGCGAAGGCCGTTAGTGATCAGGAAACGGCTGGCAGCGAATGAGTTAATGACAAGAAAAGCATGAAGCTGAAACTTTAACTTGTATTTGAAATGTTCACAACCCAGTAAAAAAACATCTTCTTGTGATGTTTTTTCCTCATGATATCTTTGGAATCTGAATAGGAACTGTAACAGTTTTAATTTGTCTGACTAAAATTATGCAACATGCATGGAGTAAAATAATGCTCATGTAGGTCAGAATGAAGTTAGCATTTGTTTGCATTTTTTTTAGATAAAATCTCTTACAGTTGTGCAAACGAAGAGTTCATTTCTGATCAAAATCATAATCTTTATTTTGACTGATATCTGCTCAAGTAAATCATTAAAATATGCATTCTTTGAAAAAAATACAGTTAGCTATTTTTGATAATGAATATAAGTATTTTGGTGCTGCCTCCTCTTTTATCATTGCAGACACTAAGATTACTGAGATTTGGCTCTTCCTGTTTTTCATCTCAGCATCCTCCTGCTATTTTCACAGCTGCCCCACTCAAAGCTGCCCTTGGGCTGGGATTCATTCTGCCCAGGTGTGTGCCTTCTAGTCTGTGTGTGCTTGTATAGAATTTCCAAGGAGCCTTTGAGCAAAGCTGTTTCAGATCTAGTAGCATCAATGAAATGCAGCACTGGGAAAGAGCTGATGCTTGTGGTTGACACTCAGCAGGATGCTGAGCGGAGCACATCCTCTTCATCTGACAGCTGCATCGTCATTTACTGTAATCTGTGCACGTACGCCAAAGGTGAAGTGATAATGAGGAGGGAACAGGTAGGACAAATTTAATAGTAATTAATTTTCATAATCTGGGGAAACGACTGAAAGGCGACATTGAGAGAAACCTGGAATCAAATGTGACCTTGTGTCTGACTCTTGTACTTTTAACATCAACTCCAATATCCTGCAGCAAGAGTTTATGTTTCAAAAGAGGAATTTTCTTCATTCAAGCACAACACACTAAATATTAGTTGTGGCTGTCAGCAGTGCCACTCCCCATCATCCATTCCTCAACTGTATTTCGTGACAGCTCACCAACAGCAGCTGAAGGGAAATGGTTTAAATAGACAACTTAAAGGGAAACAAGGTCTTCTGCATTATAAAGTTCATGTTTGCTCCTCTTCCTCCTCACACGGTTTTCCTCTATTCCTGTTCTTCCCGTCTCCTCTACAAGCAACCCTGACTTGTCTGCTCCTCTGCTTCTACTTGTTCTCTGTGCTTTTATTTATTTAGCACCTGTCGACTGCAGAACAGAAAACCATGTCATGCGAACCGTCTGACGTAAAAACACACCCCCGCTCTCCGAAGACTCAGGCCCTGACAGAACCGCACTTTCTCCAAATGCTGACACACACAGAACGGCACAAACACTGTATACGTGAACACACAGCAACACAAACACGCACACTTCTGACATTTCTGCTGCACATTAGCTAATGTGAAAAGACGGCTGGGCTGAATTACCACTACACCTAATGACTATTTCATGTCTGGATGGAAAGAGGAGCAGAGAGGAGGACGAGAGGCCAGAAACTGAATACAAGATTGGATTCAGTTGAATTGACTCTACCTGCTTCATCTCCATCTTCTGTCATTTGTTAAATTAAATTAACATCCTGAGAGTGTGACGTGCTTCCTTCAGTTGTAAGTTAGTTTTTGGTTGAAATTACATGAAATGGTTCTGGTGAAGAAAGGGGGCACATTTATATACATGTATATGTATATGTATATATATATATATATATATATATATATATATATATATATATATATATATATATATATATATATATAAACATGACATGTAACAATGTATGTACCTCTTTGCCATTAAGCAACTAGATTTAGTGTAACCAGTTGACATTTTTAAAGCTGCTATAGCAAATTTGGAAAACAAATTAGCTTAAAAAAGGTTCATGCCTCTTAACAACGTTGTAACGTAGAATAGCTATATTTATGAAAAAATTAATAAAGTGGACCTCTTGCATTTGTCTAAAAACCTCCACCAATAACACTAAAAGCAACTATTGGTTGTTGGTCTCGTAAAACTGCTGCTATTCCGCACTTCCCTGGGTCCTCCACTCATTACACATTCATGTATTTTCCAACAGAACACCACTGGTGTGAGAGGTTCACGACTTAGTAATGTCAGAAGGAGAAACGGCCAGCTGCTACCTCTTCAACTTTAGGCCAAACTAACAATCCAAAAAGAAATACACAATTTGAAGTCATGGACAGTAAAAGACGTTTGGACCTAGAAAACAGCGGCTGGTGTTTAGGTCTATCTCGTTTCTTCCAGCATAGCGAGTTTCCGGTTCTGGCAGAAGTGTCTCAGGGAAGATATTAGAAGGGAGGGGTAAGTTTTACATGATTGTGTTTGCGTTCAAAACCTAGCTTGTTTGCAGATTCATGATAACAGTTTCACTCGTTTTTTCAATAAATCTGCTGTGGTCTTCAGTATAAATGTGCGTTATTCTCATTGGGGTAAAAAAGCTTTGGCGCTCCTGTTTCAGAAAGTAGAAGTTAGCCAAAGGTGAGTGGGACAGAAAGTCATTATTGATCATGATATTCCGACATCTTGCCTCTGATTGGCTAACAGCAATGCAACCCCGCCACTGCCTCCATTCACTTTGTAACAATGATGCTTAAACTTCACAAAAAAAAAAACACAAGCCTGGAGGAGCTCTGCCATGTGGAGTAGCTAATGCTAAAGGTTAGCTTCTACTAGCTGAGATGTGCTCTGCTCTCTCCTGGCTGCAAAATTCAACGCGCTCTTTCGCGGTCGTGAGCCAAGAAGGGTGAATCAATGAAAGCATAGTTACAGTGTAAAGCTGATCTGGGTGTTTTTTCCGGCCCGAGCATTTCCCCATGTACTTGCTTTTGTCGGTTAATGTCGGAAATGGGGTAGAAGACTATTTTTACATTCAGCCTGCATGTGAAACTCAGAGTGACTGAAATAAATAGGGAACGGTTTCTCAGTGAGGCCTCTCTTCATATAAATTCAACATTTTGTTTCTTAGTGTGTGAGGAAATCATTCTCAGTTTAAAGAACAACAAAAAGCAGGATTTTCTTCTTCTTCCAGTTTGAGCTTTTGGCCCCTGGCCTTTTCCTAATTATGGTTAGGGCAATAAAACAACGACAAGGGAGTAACAGTCCAAGGAAGAATGTGTCTGAAGCTCAAACAAGAAAAAAGTTTCAAAAAATAAAAAGTCTTCAGCTGCGACTCAAATCCAAGCATAAACCTCTGCTGTGTATTTTCTGTGCAGTTTAAACGTTCTCCCTGTGCATGCCTTGGGTTTCTCCGGATACTCTGGTTTCCTCCCACAGTCCCAAAAACATTCATGTTATTTTAATTGGTGATTCCATATTGACCTTAAGAGTGAGCGTGGTGGATTTGTTGCATGTGTCTTTATGATGGACTTGAAAAATGGGCTGGGGTCCACTAACACCTCTCTAAAAAATTACACATTTTATTCCTTTCCAAAGGATAACATTTTTCAACTTTAAAGTTCTTCTTTTATTTGATATTATTTAGATGTTTTGAAGCAAATCAGTTATTTTTCTTTGTTGAAATAAAGTGCAGATTATCTCAGCAGTAGTTCTGGGAGGTGATGAATGACAGAACCCCATAGATGTCCCACTGAGACATCCTGCAAACAGCGTGCAATGACTGGGGTTTGAGTTTTACACTCTTGGTTCACCAGCGCTGGCAGAGGTCTGTAAACCTTTTTCACCCCTCTGTTCAGGAAGTGAGCGTCTGTGTGTCCGACCGTCTTTATAACCTGCTGTTAAACCTGCAGCTTCACGCGGCAGCCCTGCAGGGCTTTTGACACAGCGTCAGTACAAGTTAGACTTTATCTTTTGTTTTTTGTTGTGCAATATGTTTGTAGCACCATGTTTGCTACTTAAAACCATCAAAAGTGACAACTTTGATATGTTTCACTTAAGCAAAGAGTACATGTGAGCTGATTTCTTAGGATGAGCTGAGATTATTGGCCAGATTCTGAAATATTTCACAAGTCCAGGGAAATTTACACTTAGAGGATTTTCGCTGTTATATGCTATACTTTTCTTTAGCATCAAGGTGTGTCCAGGTATGCAGGTGAAACCAGCTTGTTCTTGTTACAACTTGCCCTCCCCCCACCATTTACACACACAGACTGAGCTCCCCACAAAACGTTGGTCAGTCACTTTACCACAGCGCACAGATTCACACAAGCAGATCCAGTTTGATGTCTGCCAATTATATAATGATGAACATGTGAATATTTTTCTTTTGGACAGTGAGCAGAAACAAAGTCCCACGCTGAACTCGTTAAAAAGGCACGTGTGGCTAAAAAGTGACAGAACAGTGAATGATGGAGTGGAGACCCGAACAGATGGAGGGCAGGTATGTCACGGCCTCAGGCAGTTATCATCACTTCCTCTGACCTTATCAGTAAAGGAGCATATGCGATGATTTAATAATCCCCTTTGATACAGCCACTGTTCATCTGTCTGCTGCCCATTTCATCCTTCTGAATCATCCCTTTTATCCAACATACGTGGCAGAACACCACAACCAAAACCACACACTTCAAACTTTTGCTCAACGACTTGACTCCCATGTAAATATACATGGTTTATTTCCAAACCTTACAGTATATGGCCAGTGTCGTATCGTAAACAAAAATATTGAATTTATGTTATGTAAACAGTGGCTCGATTTCTTTATATCTCGATAATGCGCATACACTCATAGAGCTGTATCCAAATGCATGGATAATGTATCCCATTATCCTTCTCTTATCTGGATTCATTTTTTGCATTTTGTTGTAATTAAATTCACATTTTTTATTGTTTCATCTTATGTACTATTTTATTTATTTGTTAAATCTTATTTAATTATTCAAATAAATCGTGAAGATGCTTGAAGAGCAAGTTACCCCCTACCAGAGTCTTCATCCACCCATCATTTTTGTCTGGAAAATGCACCAAAAGGTGGCGTTGGCTGGTGGACCGAGAGGACGTCACAGTAATAATGACTGACAGCATTCATGCATTCATTCATGCATTCATTCATTCATTCATTCATTCATTCATTCATTCATATAGAACCAAAAAATGTGGTTTTACCTGAATTGTGTTGAAATGATGTCAGATATGTTGACTCATTAACTGCCAATGACGACTAAAGTCGTCATTTGCATTTTTTTTTTACTGTGTGGGCGTCGGAACGAGCCACCGCACTATGAGAACAAACATCCCAGCTCTAAAGCCGATCTTCATCTGCATACGTCACACATCATGTGATCAGGAAGCAGAAAATCCATGTGTTAGGAGAACATTTTGGGCCGCTGCTGTAAAAAAAAAGTGAGGCGCGAACAAGAAAAGCTTTTGTTGATCACAGTTCGACAACGGCTTATGAATGAACGGATAACGCTCGAAAGGCACGGATTGTTCCTGATGTAAGAGGTGAGTCTACTCTTTGTTTTGGTCGTTTGGGCATTGACATCATCATAGAGAGCAACGTTCTGTGACTCTTAAAAAAAAAGCTGTGTAAACGCCGAAAAATGCTGTCAGCGAAGGGCTTTTCTGATCAGGAAACGCTGGCAGAATGAGTTAAAGGGATACTTAGCATATTTTTCATATATCTGAATCATTTTCTTGAGTCAATATGTGCTAAAATGACCCTGTCCAGGGTTAATGAAAGGCCACCCGGCCCCTATTGCCCCCTGTGGCCAGAATATTCCACTTTCAGGTAGGTGGTGGTTTTGTTTGGTTGCATGTTGGCACCTCAGAGTTGCCATAAATTCTCCTGCGTGTATGGGACTGAAAGGCCAAGGATGGCACCGGCAGTAGAAATTAAATGTTGCAAATAACATACAAAAAAAAGGACAAGTGAGGAGGAAAAGATTTGAATAAGATTGTGATGTAGGAAATTTGAGGAAAATCAAGAGCAGAGTGAGAAAAAACAGACAGGCGTTTCTTTTCAGAGTCAAAAACAGAATCCCTCTGCTGTCCACTGCAGATGTAATGAAATGGCCAGAGACAAGGTGCTGCAGAAGGTTTCACACTAATCCATCACAGATATATTTATGCATATTTATTTCAAATGACATCCACCTTTCCCTTTTCTTCACATTTGAAGTACAGCATATCTATCAGACACATTGTGCCACACACTAAATATATGCATGAAAATGCACAAAGTGCATGCATCTGCACAACTCTGAGCGATACAGGAAACAGTTTTATTTCTTTTATTACCGTTATGGAGCTCAGAAGACATTCACACACACAGAGCTAATACGTGAGTATAATGAGCGGTGTCAAAGGCTCAGATTCATGACAGACTGCTGTTTGAAGCCCTCACACACATATAGAACACCAGTTATCATATTCTACACTTTTCATTTACAGACGATATTAATAGCAAATCCACCTTTTATGATTTTTTTAAGGGCGATGGTGGCACAGGAGTTAAGTGCTCGCCCCGTAATTGGAAGGTTGCAGGTTCGAGCCCCGCTCAGTTTGTAGCTGTTGTTGTGTCCTTGGGCAAGACACCCCACCTTGCCTGCTGGTGGTGGTCGGAGGGACCGGTGGCGCCTGTGCTCAGCAGCCTCGCCTCTGTCAGTGCGCCCCAGGGCAGTGTGTGAATGTGTGTGTGAATGGGTGAATGACTGATTGTGTTGTAAAGTGCCATGGGGGGTTCCAGGGCTCTAGAAGATGCTGTATCAAATACAGGTCATTTACCATTTTTGATGTGAATTTCTTGTCATTTGTGGTATTTTTCCACCTCCAGCTAAATCTGGTGGAAAATATCTGAAATAAGAAGACAAATCCACATTTCACAAAATCTTTGTGTTTATTTCCCTGTTGTGTCACTAAAACAGCTCAGCTGTTGTTTTTTTTTTTTTTGTTAAATGAGGAGTAGCTGCTCTGCTGCACACTCTCTAGCTGTGTCCCTGAAGGTACCGCTTCAGCAAAAACGGGTTTATAGGATGTTCTGACACCATCTGTAAAGCCCTGACCCCATGTGCATCCAAATAAAGGAGCAGGATCATCTGATTGTTTTAGTTTAGAACCAAACTAAGTCACACATTCTGTTTGAAATTAGTTGGGGAACGTTATGCTCTATTATGGGACATCTCACTTTTTCAGGCATTTTCTGGATTCATTCACCTCTGTTAAGCAGAAGCAGATACAGGTCAATTCACTTTAAATCTGCATGTGTCCCTCTTTTAAAGACAAATTGGCATGCTCCACCTGATGGCAAAATTAGAAACTGCACCCAAAGTTCAAGCTCTTTTAAACATTTATAGTTTAATTGAATATTATTACCAGTTTTGCTGAATCTTTACCCCAAATCAGAGCATCATGGGATCTAATCTGACCTCAAAACAAGAAGTCTAAGCAGATTTAGCATTTTTATTGACATTCAGAGCTGCCTTATTCAAATCCGTTATGAATATGTCAAAGTCTGAAATCTTTCCACATTCTGTTCTGAAGAAAAAGAACAAATTCCAAGAACAGATGGCCGAGAGCCTCCAGCTAAAATACCTTTCTGTCCATCTGAGAATCCCATCCTGCTGATGGCAACAGTTGCACATATGTTTCCTTCAAACAGTTTGTCAGGATGCCATTGTGCTGTGATGCTGTGTGTGTGTGTGTGTGTGTGCGTGCGTGTGTGTGTGTGTGTGTGTGTGTATTAGGATATTTGCTATTTTAAAAATGAGACACATTCATAAAGATGCATTTATGCTTCTCGTGAAATATTTTACTACGTTTCTGATGAAGATAAAGATCAGAAATGAATCCTTTGTTGTTCAGATTTGTTTGCCTGTTATTAGGATGAAAAAACTAGTTTACACACACACACACACACACACACACACACACACACACACACACACACACACACACACACACACACTGAAATACACAAAGAAAGCAAGAGAAGGGGAGAGAGAGGGAGAGAAAAATAGAGACAGAGAAAGGGGGAGAGGAAGAAAGAGATGGTGGGAGAGAGAGAGAGAGAGAGAGAGAGGGAGAGAGAGAGAGGGAGAGAGAGAGAGAGAGAGAGAGAGGGAGAGAGAGAGAGGGAGAGAGAGAGAGAGAGAGAGAGAGAGAGAGAGAGAAAGAGAGAGACCCTCTAAATATCCCAGGCGTGATTTGTAGAGATGGAGGCTGTCTGAAGGTGAACCCCATAGTGAGCACAGGCAGGGTGCTGTGAGTGTGTGAGTGTGAGTGTGTGAGTGTGTGTCCTTTCATGTATTCACTCATCTCTAATATCTGTACTTGATGGCAGACAATCTGGACGAAAGGTGTGCAAAGAAGCAGACAAACAAAAACAAATGAGATGTTTTCCATACGCTGTTCTTAGCTGACTTATTTGAAACATACGAGGGGAAAAACAGTAATTAAGGACTAAAAGGAAATAGTTTTATAGATGGTGGCGACTTTAATAAAGGGGTGGGGGGGTGTGGGGGGGGGGGGTGCAACGGATGGAGGGATGCAGCTTTTATCTGGAGGAGGAGAAGCTAAATTAGAAATGTGGCATGATCCCCCTCCCTCTCTTGGGACTGAGTCAATTAGCCTGCCTGAGGAGCTGCCAGGAGGTTGGGGCTGGGGGATGGTGCTGATATGCAGGGTGGTGGTGTTGTGGGGACGAGACGAGACAGGACAAGGCCAAAGGGCTTAGCCACAATGTATTCGTAGGACGGTGAGAGGATAGCAATTACATCAACTGTTTTGTGGTTCTGCTGGTGGAGCAGGTTCCCCACTCCTTTCATCTGTGGTTCTGTTTGGTTCACGTCTCAGAGTCCATTAAAGGCAGGGATTCCCAAATGGATCCTGATGCTTAGATTATCATGTATGTGAGACGTCGTGCCCTTGTGTTGTTGAGAACTGGAGTCTGGAACTCACTGGAGACACGAGAAAAGGAGTGATGAAGGGATGATGGTGTAGGTGTGGCAGCAGCTGTGCTGCAGGATTAAGATGAGGTTGGAGTTAGGAGGCTAGCGCTGGCACAACGCCATTTCCCTACCAGATCAATGCATCAAGTCAGGGCACAACTTCACCAAAAAGTGCAGTAAAGTCTGAGATTCATCATAATGTTTTAACAGAAAACTCTAAATTAAATTCATGTTTGCCTCAAACTCTGCTTTCCATTTCTGCAGCTGTTTATTTTTCCATCAGTTGAGCCGCTGCAGTAAGGAGGATTACAGGTGGAAGGTTTTTAGGGGGTGAGAAGAGGAGGCGTTTGTAAAAGGATTTATTTTTATGGAGAAATCTAAGAAGAACAAGTGGAAGTTTTAAACTTAGATCAATAACTTATATTAAGGGAGAAAGATTTTAAAATGTAATTATTTGCTTTGAGGTTTTTACTAATTATTTAGATCATTTAGTGCACATTTGACATTTTGAAAACTAATTTTCACAAAAGTAAATAAAAAACTTAGACATTGTTTCTTATTTTTAATGTAAAAAACTTTATTATACGTGCAAAAACAACATAACTAGAAATAAGATAAATATTTGCAAATATGATCAAATGTTCTGGTTTTGAGTAAAAAATGTACCAATGGGGTCATCAAAAGTTGTTTGGCTAACAATCTTAAAACTTGCAAATTCATCTGTTATTTTAATAACTTTTAAGAATATTTACCTTATTTCAAGTAGTACTGTTAATGCAAATAAAAGTATTTTCTTCTTGGATTAAAAATAAGATACAATTTCTAAAAACAAGGCTTCTTTATTTTCTTCAAAATCTACTTTTTGCAGTGTGTGAAGATAATAAACCTGCATGATACACACACACACACACACACACACACACACACGTGTGTGTGTGTGTGTGAGTTTTTCAAATAAGTACTTGACATTAGTACGTGTGTGGTGTCATTTTGAGCAGATGGTGGCAGGTACCTGGGTGATGGACGGGTTAAAAAGGCAAAGGGAAGGAGAAGAACTCAGTGTGTCACCAGGCAGCCCTGTGTCTCCTTCCTTATCTGACAGGCACACTGCAGAACAGCCAAATCCTCTGCATAAGCCCCTCAAGCTCTCCCCAGGGACATACATTGTGTGTGTATGCAGAAGCAAAGAGTGTCTGAAACTGTGTGTGTGTGTGTGTGTGTGTGTGTGTGTGTGTGTGTGTGTGTGTGTGTGTGTGTGTGTGTGTGTGTGTGTGTGTGTGTGTGTGTGTGTGTGCGCGCGCGCGCGTGCGTACGAGATGGTGGGAATCTCGTTATTTTCCCATCTTTCTGTTAAAAGCCTACTAATTCCACTTCACCATCTACTATGCATGACTGCTCTAGGAGATGAGACGGGCCCAGAGTCCCAACACACAGGTATGCACACACACAGCTACACACACCAAGAGTGCAATTACTGGTCAGTCCAGCAAAGTAGATTATTCTGCACTGATGACAAATCACCAGATCGTTCAAAGAAAGAGAAGAAACTAGGGAAGACATTGAGTGAGTTTAGGAGGAGAGAGTGGAGGACATCATCTGAAGGAATTGACGAGGGAAAGAGGCTACAATGGATGCAAAAGAGAAGTGTTTAAAGGGGACATATTATGCAAAACTCACTCATTGAATCTTTTTGTGCTGCCACATCGGTCTTTGCTGCCTCTACAAATACTCCACCCGGGAAAAATCTGTTTCTGTCACTGCTTTGTTTTAGGGTTCCCCAATTGGGATGTCACAAATGGGAAAATTAGAGTGAGACCACCTATCATTTACAACAGAGAGCTGCCGTTGAAGGAGCAGTGACTCTACACTGAGCCCCTCCTGAATATCAGACATTCTCAGCTTATGGCACCCTGAGCGAGGAATAAAGGGTGGGGGTGGCCAGCTCCAGCTTGTTCTTTCTTAAAGTGACAGAGACCTAAAACAGCTCATTATGGAAGGTACTGAAACGGTCAAGAATGAAACTGCAGCGATTGCTTTATGTGAGAGGGGTTTTGTGTAAAGAACTTCATAAAGATGTTTTGTATCGACCGTAGAACTATCATCACTTCAGAAGATGAGTCCTATTGTCTCCTTTTAAATCATTTTTCCTAATTCACAACATCGTCTATCAGTTCATTCACATTTCTTCTACTTTCAGACTCGTGCAAATGAAAAGGAGAAGGATTCCAAATGACTTCCAAACACACTCGACTATTTTGAGAGGACATTACTGAAACAGTTTTGAACATTTTGAAAATTCGTCCAACATGAGAACAAGTCTGCGACCCACACGTGGAAACTGAAAACAACTAGAAACCTCTCCATCCACACCAGCCTCACAGCCCAACGAGCTGAAGACTTTAAACATATTAAAACATTTGGTTTAGTGACATACAACCGAGCAGAGCCACATTCCGTCATGAGATCCATTTAGATTCACCAGTTCACCTAGCACACACACACACACACACACACACACACACACACACACACACACACACACACACACTGGAGATGGCCCTGAAACGGACTGGTGGTGATCTGTCCAGGCTAAACCTCGCCTCCCCCTTAGTGACAGCTGGGATCGGCTCCAGCTTCCAGCGACCCTGAACGCCACAAAGCAAGTATGGAAAATGAATGAGCCAAATAACGTCATGATTTGTTGTTCCGACCTTGCTAACCACACAGCATGCCACCCTGTTGTAGAAACATCACCAGTGAAATAAAAATCAATCAACTGTGTCTCAAATTTCTTGGATACCAGGACAGGATGGTGGCCCCTAATTCTAAAGTCAGACATCCGGGGTTCTCTAATCACCGTCTTTAAAATCTACCCACATTAAAAGGTTGAACTTGGGCATCAGTCAGGTTTACCCTTCATCATTCCCTTTAGGGGCTGCGCAGTGGCACAGTGGTTAGACATGTGCATGCGTGCAAGCGGGTACTCCGGCTTCCTCCCACAGTCCAAACACATGACTGTTAAATGGTAAATGGCCTGTATTTGATATAGCGCCTTCTAGAGTCCTGGAACCCCCCAAGGTGCTTTACAACACAATCAGTCATTCACCCATTCACACACACATTCACACACTGGTGGGGATGAGCTACAATGTAGCCACAGCTGCCCTGGGGCGCACTGACAGAGGCGAGGCTGCCGAGCACTGGCGCCACCGGTCCCTCCGACCACCACCAGCAGGCAATGTGGATTAAGTGTCTTGCCCAAGGACACAACGACAGCGACAGACTGAGCGGGTCTCGAACCTGCGACCTTCCGATTGCGAGGCGAGCACTTAACTCCTGTGCCACCGTCGCCATAGGTTGATTGGTCTGTCCAAATTGTCCTTAGGTGTGTGTGTGTGTGTGTGTGTGTGTGTGTGTGTGTGTGTGTGTGTGTGTGTGTGTGTGTGTGTGTGCATGATTGTTTGTCCTGTGTGTCTCTGTGTGTCTCTGTGATGGACTGGCTCTCTGTCCAGGGTGTACCCCACCTGATTGCCTGTTGACTGCTGGAGATAGGCGCCAACACTCATCCAACCATTTAGCCTGTTCATGGGTGTCAAATTACATTTTTTAAACATGAGCTTTGTTGTTTTTCTATTTTCTTAAACATTTTCCTTTTATGCGCAAAGATAACACCTTCCGGTTTTGTCCACAGATTACTTCCTGCTCCAGCTCTGACTTCCAGGTGTCTGTAGGTACTTCTCTTCTAATCAGGATTTAAAAAATCAAATAAATAATAAAGAGAAAGTAATGAAAGTTTGATGCTAACAGCCTTTTGCTTTTTATTTGAATGAGGGGATAACCTCCCAGCTGTCCCCTCTGGCTATAGGCAAAAAAGTCAATATTTCAAGAGAGCCGAGACACTCATGAAATATTTCAAACAAAAGAAAACTGACATCGTCGATGTAGGTAGAGCAATAAACCAACACGGTCTACTCCACGACAAGATTCCTCTATGGTGGTGCATCCAAACACTTCTAAAAAACGTTCTGTTGTCGACTTTCTACTTTCTGCTGAGCTGGAGGATGTTTTTTTCCAGGGTTAAGAAAGAGGTCAGTGTGGTTTTCTGCTGAGGGAGAGTTGAGCAAGGGGTTAATGGGTTTTAAGGTGTGACGGTGGATAACCATAAAGTTACCTCGGTGGTCGATTCATCACCCGGCAATCAGTAAACCCACCTTCAACTCACAAGCAATGTTGGGTTAAAAAAATGTCCACTTCGCTGCAGAATGAGGTAAAAACAGGAAAGCAAACATCACCAGAGGCTGAGTGGTAGGACTGATGGTTCATGTGCTGTTAGACACACTGAGGCTTTCTGTCCTGAGAAAGAAAAAAAATCCTCGGACACGCAATCAGTTGGATGCGGCGGGAAGGGAGAATAGCATGTGGCACTTCAATGAAAAATGACATGGATAAACACAAAAAACCAGGCCAACATAATGATGGCAATACCAAGTCAAACGATTTAACTTGTCAGTTTTGGGCTGATAATGCAAAAATCACCTTGTTGTGACTTTAACTCAAAATAAACAATAAAAAAGGCTGACGCTCAGAAATTCAAAGTCACGTGGATTGAAGCTATTTGAAGAACGAATATAGTAAAATACAAAGTACTTTGTGTGTTTTTTAACTCATTCACTGCCATTGATGACAAAAGTCATCATTTTAAATGCAACCGTTCACTGTCAATAACGACTAAAGGTATTTTTTTTATTGTGTGGGTGTCGGAACGAGCCTCCGCACTGTGAGAACAAACATCCCAGCTCTAAAGCTGATCTTCACCCACATGCATCACACGTCACGTGATCACTAAGCAGAAAATTAGGAGATCATTTTGGGCCGCTGCTGTAAAAAAGGCGACCTAACCGGAGAAGCTTCTGCCGTTCACAATTCGACAACGGATTATGAAAGAACAGATAACGCTCGAAACGTGCGCAACGTTCTGTGACTCTTAAAAAAAAAGTTAAAACGCTGAAGAACGCTGGCAGCGAAGGGCTTTACTGATCAGGAAACGGCTGGCAGTGAATGAGTTAATAAATGACAAACATCAGAATGCCACTGATGCTGTATCGGTTCACCATGTTTAAAGCAACACGTAAAGCTATTTCTTTCTGGTTACAGTGGATTTTGAGCCAGAAACTTCTGCAACTTCTCACTGGACAGCACTCTGCAGCCCTCTGCTGGCCATAAAATGCAATTAACATTGTTATGGTTCGAGTAGGTGCACTATTGCGCTAGGTCTCTACCTGCCTTACAGCAATAGCTGTTTACTGGGCCAGTAGCTAATATAAAGGCTTGCAGTAAGCTTTTTCAGTTTGCCACAAGAAGAAGAAGATGAAGAAGAAGGTAGATTTTTTTTCCGTTGGCATCATGGCGGAGTCTGACAGAGAGACTAATGTCTTTGGAGGAAAAGCAAAGCGATAAAACCAGAGTGAATAAGCTAAAGTAGGCTCCAAAATTACAGACTGATGATAAAAGGGTTTTGTTGCTACTGGACTTGTATATAATAAATAATAATATAAAAAATCAAATAAATTACATTTTTTTCCTACAGTGTGGATCTGTTAACTTTCAGGCTTGTTTTAGTATCAGTTGGCTAATGTTAGCGCTAGCTACAGCAAGCTGCGGAAGGGTTATTTATGACAGTTGTAATTCCACTTTCAACCAGTAGGAAGAGGAAGCAGGGAACTTATTTAGTGTTGCTTTAAAGGATGAAAAATCTCAGACAAAACACTCATTTGCTTTCAATGTCAAGCTTAGAGGTAATCAGCACAATGTAAAAAAAAGCCTAAAGCATTTACACATTTTTTCTACATAGAATTATATTGAAAAAAGTCAAAGACGAGTTTTAAAAAATTGCATTGTGTAACCATTCTTGAAGCACAGCAACAAAAGATAAAGGAAGAGCAAATTTGTGGGCTCAAAGGTATGATAATAGAAGGGTTTCTGTGGATGGATCTGGAGTGGAGAGGCAAAATACACACCTGTAGGCCTGAAATCATGTACACACACATTTGCACACAAAACATTGGATCCTCGGGGACAGGCGGAATGAGTGAGAGCCAAAGTACATAAGGACCGCAGACACACAAAGCTTTGAATAAGTATGTGAACAGTTGGAATGATGGTGAAAACACAAAGGAGAGGATAGGGGTTAGAGAGCAGATCAAAGCCCAGAAGAAGTGGAGTGGCATGGGATAAACCTGTCATTATTTGTGAGACTGTGGTGAAAACCTGCAGAACAGACAGAAGGAAATGAGATTATGGGACAAAAGTGGCCAAGTGTAATGAGCTGGGGGTCAGAGGAAAGAGAGAAATGAAATGTACAATAACAGCAGGTGTAAACAGTTAAAAAAGAGTCTTTTAAAACTCAAAAATGTTTTCAAGTTTCTGACTTACAAGGATCTGACCTGTGTTAGTCCTTATTATGTTAGCAAACTAAAAATGTTACTTTAACATTACTTAAAAATCAGCTGAAAAGCCAGAGTGTCTGCAAAAGTAATAATAACTCCCTCTAAAATCTTCACCTTCCACTGCTGCACCATCAGGAAATAAAACAGCCAAGGTACACAATCCCACATGCAAGAAGAAACTCTTCCTTTTCTAGTTTTTGTCCTAATAAATCATCCTCTGATCACATCCAATCAAAGATAATAGACGCACAAAACCCCCTCCAGGAACATAATAGTTCCATACACACCATCCGGTTAAGTTACTCCTTGATGATCAGCGCATTTAAAAGTGTCCAAATATCATTATAACACCAGTCTGTACAAGGTATTCCCCTAATTTCAGATTAAAATCGTCGATGACTGTTTAAAAACTCATGCAGGACACCTCAGCCCACATTCAAACACACAAATGCAACATCAGAGAGAGGTTGAATTTTAAACTTTGACGGATGGGAATGAAACGGTCATGAAAGACAAAAAAGATGCTGGAGCTTCATGGAGGATGTAATAAATCACAATCTCACCTTCATCAGTATCCTCCTCTGCCTGTGTCCCGTTTCAGCACTCAGCCCCTCTGAATCCCTTTCCCCTTGGCAGGTGCCGTCATGGTCAAATAGTCCACAGAAAAGGGCTGGAAAGGGCTATTCTTTTTTTTTTCTCTTCCTTTAATCCTTCCCTGAGTCCTGTAGAGGTTTGCACCACTAAGAGAAAAGCAGCATTTATGGTGAATGTGTTCTCACAACTCCAAAGGTCCAGGAATTCCCGAGTCCTGCGTTATGGAGCAAGCATGGCTGAGCTTCCTCTGCCTCTCCTACTGCGCTCCCTTCCCTCCCATCCCGGTAGAGGAGGGGAAGACACTCAGGGGGTGGGACGGAAGACACAAGCTGCTTTAGGCAAACTCTTTCTCTATCTGCTCTTCCTCAGCTGCTTTTTCTTCCCATGTTCTGTCCCCTCATGTCTGTTTCTGTTGCCTAACTTTTACGCTCTGTCTTTTGACTTGTCCTCTGTGACCGAAACTCTTTCACTGCTCAGCAAGGCGTGAAAGCAAAGCTCTGTGTCACACACACACTACTCTTTCTTTGAGCGCCACTCCCTCTGCCACAGTCCAGAGGTGAAGTCGCTCCTTTGCTCCGTCATTCAGCTACGGGACGCTGTTGTTGGTTAAGTCAGTGGGACTTTTCCAGGTTAAAGACATTTTAGTGCATTTTCTGTCTGGTGTGTTGTGGTGAGTTATTGTGTGCCTGATTGATTGTTTCTTCTTTTAAATGTGAAGTCATTCAGGAGTTTGTTATTCTCTAAGGCTCACATTCTCTGGTTTTGGCAATTAGGGTTGCTCGACATCCTGAGTTTAAAATCAAAATAAGGCTTGATCATTTTAGTTTTTTGTACTTTGTAGCGGTTAAAGAGGTTAAACAGCATGAGAGACTTTTATCATACAAGATCATGAAGCACCTGTTCACCTATCCCAAGGCTGACCTGTAGCCTTTAGGTATTATCAACTTCATCCAGATCTGTTTTTGCATCCTGATTATTTTGTAATTTGCTTTCATTTACTGATCTACATGCGTATGTCTCCATTTTACTCTCCTGTCCAAACTTCAGTATCTCAGATCAGCTGCAACTTCTCCAAATGTGTTTTAAAAGGAGTCCACCTTATCCTGCCTTCGTCACCTTTTCCTCCTGCACCAGCTCTTCTTCTCCAGTCCCACTGCCAAGGACACTTCAGTGATGTGACCTTTGCCCACATTTAAAAGGGCCTGCCTCAGTCCCTGAGATACCAGAGTCCTTGTCGCTCTTATTGCCAGAGTCGTCCTCATCGTGTTTGACAGAATCTTTACCAAATTTGCTGAAACTTCAAATGTCCAGCATTTGACCGTGTTAATTCTTGTATAACCCCTTCCCCATTTGAAACAGTGCCATCTTCAGACTCCATCCACTTCATCTATTTAAAATGATGGTCCCATGCTACAGCTGCAGGCCTGTAAAGCTTGGTTTATGCTTGACGTGTCCGCAAGGTCCGCACGGCTCCGCACAGCAAAATTGCGTCATTTTAACAACCACGCCCCTCCACCGTGCCTCTGCACGGCCCAAACGTTCCTCACCGCGCACCTAGGAAATTTTCTAACCACGCGGATGGTCGGACGAGGAAAAACATGGCGGACTGGCAAGAACTAGTATGGCAGAGGTTCGTAAATACAGACATTTGTATGATTCAGCTCTCAGAGATCACCGTGATCAACATGTTGTTAATCATTCTTGGAGAAAAATAGCTCGCACTGTCGGAAAAGACGAGGACGCTGTTAAAAATTCTGGAATGCCATGTTGTTAACAGTAATTTTTACTTCCACCTTGGTGTAGTGTTGGATGCATGCTGTAGAGCTCCATGCTGCCCCCTACAGTTTGGGAGAATATTGGCTCACCGCAGAGACAAGCCGCATGAACCATAAACGCTGCAAGTTGTGAAGCGCGTTCCATCCGCGAGCCGCATCACCGCGCGGAAAGTAAATGCGTCAAGCATAAACCAAGCATAAAAACCATCACTGCCATTGCAGTTACACGTGCATCTTAGTCTAACTACGGCAACAATCAAGCTAAAATCTTAACCTGAGTGGGGACCTTTATCCTAGTTTACATGTTCATTAGACAGTTGAGTTATTGAACAAAGTGTGTTTGACTCCACTATGGTAGCTGGTTACATGTGCCCTTTAATTTTGGCATTCTTCGGGTTAGCCTAGAGCAACACACATCTAGTAAACCAAAGCTGGTGGGACTGAATCAGACGGAGTAAAATCCAGATATGAACAATAGTCAAAGGAACTGATGACAACAACGTTGCAGCACTGAATTGTTTGCTGGTGTTGTACACGTGTTACGCTGAGGCAACGACATCATCAGAAGTCAACTTCAACGTTATCGTCACTTTTGTAAGGAGGAGTGTCCGGGTTTGTCATGGCTAAGCTATGAGCTGGAACGTTGAATGCAGAGGGTTATGGTTAGAATTAGAAGTTACAGTTTGGTTTTCTAACCACATCATATGGGTACTTTAGCTCGATTAGGTGTAGTTCAGTTCAGGTCGACTTCACCCCACTAAGGTGTATTTTTTTGTTTAAAAAGTCTGATTTCAGTCAGACTAAGGCAACATTTTGGTTTTCTAACACTGAACTTTCTAAGAACATTTATTTTCTCGGGTGTTAAGTACACTCCATAATCAATTATTTGAAGCAAAATGTGATTGCTATTGGTACGACTCAAATGATTGATTTGTTTAGTTGACATGGCACATGTTTTGTTTTTGAATGATAGACATATCTGACACTGTTATGTACATAGGAAACTTTTACTAACTGGCATCATTAACTGACTTCATTTAAAATGTTTGCTTCGTGAAATGCCTTGGGACGACTCTTGTCATTATTTGGTGCTATATAAATAAACTGAAATGAAAACTGAACTGAATTATGTTTTCAACCACAAATAAGAGTGACACACACAATTTACAACTTTATAATGTTGTCTGGCTTTATCGTGTTGTACCTGCAGCTTTTGCAAACTTCTATTTTCTGGGAATAATGTTCAGGGTCCAGACCTGGTTAATGCACCAAAAGAGGCAGCAGAAGCCACTAGTTCCATGTGGACAACTATAGCCACTAAGCTTATTCCAGATGGCATCAGTAATGGCTGTCAGAACTTGGTACCATTTCCTAGCGGGACTTTTTAAACAGGCATTAACTCAACAGTTAGTGACTACCTTTTCACCACAGCTACAACCTGCTGGGTCCTTCTTCTTTTAATGATCCTGCTCAGTCTTTGAACACTGATCCACTTTTCATCTTTATTTTTACTGATTTTAATTTCAGACCTGAAACAGAAGACTTGATAACCCGAGTCGCGGATTATTCTTTATCCATGATTTTGCTGCATGCAAAGCCTACACTTTCATTTCATCCTTTATTGTATGTCTCTCTGATTTAAAAAAATCCACTTTTCCCATTGTAAGTTTGTTGTTGCTTGACCTGATGGTGTCCCAAGGTTGCTCCTTCTTGTTTCTCCATTGATTGGAATTTCCTGTTACAGTCATCATGTTACTCCTCCATCAAATACCCTTTCATTATGTTCTGAAACACCCGTGCGCTGGCCTCTATGACTGTTGGTTTATTTGTGGGTTTCTATCATCTTATGCAACATTTTAGATGCACACTTCAGTATGGTCTTCTTACCACAGGGTTAGGGTGCGAGTTAGGCTTAGGGTTATCCTAAATAAATGCTCTCATTCATTGTTGACCATCAATAACTTCATCATGCAAAGATGTAATTTTGAGTTCAAAAGCGAGGGCGTCACAAATGGCTTGAACAATTGTGGAGGGCGGATCCAAATTTTACTTATTTTTGGAATGTAAGGTCAAAAAGGCTCGGTCACATAAAATTGTATCACTTCCATAAAATTAACCAAAAAATCATACATTGATCAAAAAAACTGACTTTATTTGGCATGTCCGCCCATGTTATTATGATTAATGTTATTATGATTAATGTTATTATGATTAATGTTATTATGCCTAAACCTATTCAGTCATGAAATACCAAATAGACACCATATACAAATGAATGTATATGTTAGTGAGAAATGGTATTTGTATCTATTTGTATGACATGTTATTGTACACATTGTCTTAAGACGACTGACTGAATAAAACTGATCATTCATTCATTCATTCATTCATTCATTCATTCATTCATTAATGAACTACAGTCACAGCTTTAGGCTGCTGAAACAGCTCCAACTTTGAGGATACTATTTGAATTTTGTTTTTGTATGACATTTTGTGTTTTGTGCTCTGAATCAGATTAGCAATCCTCACTACCTGAAACAATTTTACGCTATTTAACATTCTTCTGTGTAAAACTGGTATGGAACAAAAAAATGGGAAGCTTCATCAAAGCCTCATTATAAAATACTAAAGGACAAGATTAGAAATGATTGTGACTGGATAGTGTCTTCACAGCCATGTTTTGGTTTATTTATACCACATCTTATCAAGTCCAAAGCAGAGTATCAACTTCACAGCAGATCCTGAAAACTAATGAGACAGGGAGAAATGAGGTGTGTATAAAACCCATGGGAACATCAACACTTTGTGGGACACACTCACACAGAACATGGATTTATTTGCTGTATTTATAATCAGGCCCCAGATAGCAGGGAGCGGCAAAGAGATGTGCACACACACCCTTAAAACTGTCAACAATCTGGATAGTCTGACACCTGGTGACCAAAACTGACGCACGTAAATATTCAAAGACAAACTCATAAATCCACATAAACAGCTACATAAATCTAAAATACAAATACTGGAGCAGAAAACACACACACACACACACACACAAACCCACTGTATGCCGCCTGTCTGGCGTCTTGCTGGCACCATTCAGGCGGCCATCTCTAGAGGCTGATGAGAGAGCCAATCACAACTGCCAGTCAGCAGCTTTCATTATCTCACACGCATACACACAAATCTATGCACACACACATTGTGGGTCACCAGAGACGACAGGCTGGTGGAGAAGTATATACACGCATGTGTCTGTAATTGACTGTAAATGCTGCTCATGTCAAACAAAACTAATTGGAGCAAAAGAGGTCTGAATTATATGTGTTAATGACCAATAATAGTCACAAGAAATGGACAAATATTGCATGATGTAATGATGGGGTGTGAACATGCTCCAGCTGCTCGGGATGTTCAGTTTCTATCAATCTGTAGTTTATTATGGCATCGTCTATTCACTGCGTTTTCAAAGTAAAAAAAAAAGTCTAAGTTTAAGGAACGTAGTCTCCTAGACAGAGGTCTGTTGAAGCTATCCAATGATCCCTAGGGGTTTAAGTCGCTAGTTTGATCACAATACAATAGGTCATTTATCATTCCACAACTTCTCTATATCCTCCTTTGTGTTCTTCCTTCGAGGTCACTGATGTTTGGGATCCCAAAATCAATCACATCTCATTTTTCACCACCCATGGTGGAGCCTTTTACTTTGACTTTGGGTACCTTCTGTACTTGACACAGACATTCCTCATTCCTTTACACATTTACAGCCAAATGTTTCGTGTCCCACCAACTTCCTACAAGTCTGTATTGGCACGCCTGTATTGCTGCCTTCTATTGTCATAGAAGGATTCAAACCTACGTCCATCCTGAGTAACATCTGGTGCAAAATAAGTGAGATACACATAATAATGTTTTATTTGCTCAAACGTTGTCTAGAAAAATGGTCTGCATGAGATTTTGGGGCACCAGAACGATCTGGTAATAAACTGAAACAAAACATTCATGAACAGGGACAATTGATCAGAATATAAATTGCATTTAAAATCTGTTTTTGTGTTTTTCTGTGTGCATAATGTCCTAAAATATTGACTTTGCACATAAGCTGCAGCATTGGTAGCCATGCTTTTTCTTTTCCTACTTGCAGACATCCCTATGCAACTAGTTTAGAACATTTCTAGCAGTGACTAGATTTACACAAATAAAGTCATCAATCAGTAGCTGCCTCAAAGTCTATCATTTCTGAGCCTGAAGCCCTTATCTATTGGCCCAGTGAGCTCAGAACATTTTCTGAGGATAGTTTCTTCTACACCTGCCGTCTTTGTCTGCCTCAGCTCTTAGTTAGTGTCAGGTGCAGGTGTGTTTGCTAAGTGATGGACTGGTAACGTGTTCAGGGTTTGTCCCGCCTCTCACCAGTGGCAGCTGGGACAGGCACCAGCCCACCCCCCACCCCCCACCCATGACCCTGAACATTGTCTGGAAAATAAATGGTCTGTTTGTTCAAGGAAAACAAGTTCCTTCACCATCACACTACAGGAACATTTACCACCAAGCATGCTTTATGAGACCGCAGCAAAATGGTAAAGGTGATATTTTTATTTGTTTATAAAAACCAGTTTTGTTCACTAATATGAACACAACGTTCTAAATTTCTCCTCCATTATTTCCATCTGTTTGGTGGATTTTAATTTCCTTGCCTCACCAGTAGTTGCACGCATTCGCAAAACCCGACACCAGCCACTTGACGCAAACGCTGATAAGCCTTTGAGTTAAACTGTCTGATGTCACAAACCGGACATGAGCATGTGAGAAAGTCACGCCATGGTGGAAACATCAACACCTACACAAGTGAGCCAGCAGATATTTTCCACTGCAACAAAAGAAGCGAACACCCCCCAAACACATGTGCACACTGAAGCGCTCCGTTTATATTTCCTCTTAAATCTCACGAGTGCTTGGATCATTTGCTTTTGTCTGTGTCTTTTGAAGTTTTGTGGCTGATCATTTATTTATCGGGTATTGATTGGCTGTACTTGGAGTACGCCAGCACATCCTCACACACATATCAACTATCCTTATGCAGAATAATGGAAGGTGTGTTCCAGGTGCGGCCAATTCTTTCTTTCTGTCTCTTTTAGGAATTATTTTACACACACACACACACACACACACACACACACACACACACACACACACACACACACACACACACACACACACACACACACACACACACACACACACACACACACACACACACACACACACACACACACACACACACACACACACACACACACACACACAATTGACCCTGTTGCCACTTGCTAGCTAACCTTTACTTAGCCCACCGTTTTATCTAAAATTGCCTCCTCCCCTTTAAATCCATCCAGCCTAGTTTTCTTGCCTCTGTCTCTGTTTTCATCCAACCCTGCAGTCTTCCCCCATTCTTTAATCATTTTGCTTTATATTCTGACTTCATCTGCCCCCTTCATGCCTCTTCTCTCGACTTTATCCTTCCCCCTCTGCTTCGCTACCTCCCTAATCCTCCTCTGCCACCACTTGTCTTTATTTCATTTCGTCCACATCTATCCCCATTTGTTTTAAATGCCTTGCGATGTAAGGTTTTTCTTCTTCCCACAGCCTCATAAACAACCACACATCCACCATCTACCCTATTTCTACCTTTCCTCCTGTTTTTCACCCACCCCATCAACAGTTGCCCTTGCACCCCACTCACCCTCCCTCAATCCTTCCACATCTATTCTCTGTTTGTTCAAGGCCTCTTTTAACGAAGCCAGTCTCCTCCCAGGTCTAACAGGCTATTGTCAGTACTGATGTCTGGCCTCACATGCACACACAAAAGCACATACTGAGACTTATGTGCGAGAAGGAACAGACTTGTACACATGCATGCAAAAGTTCACATGGGTCTCAGCGTCTTCGGTCCTAAATCCTCAGGTTAGCCTTTGACACTTTCACAAAAAGGGTGCAAGTTCACAAGTTTCCTACGCTAAACTGTTTTCAAATCTTAAATCTACAGGACTGCTGCAAAAAAAGCAACTGTTCTGTTGGTTCAGTAGTCAAATCATCGTGCATTTAGTCGTTTTTTTCTTTTCCTTTCATAGTCTGCTCTTTAATCTTCACTAATCTTCTCAACCATCTTCATGGTCACATAAAAGAGTGTCTAATTTCTAAAGAGACCAGGAACGTTTATAGAGGAAGGAAATGTTTGCTGCCAGCTAGTAAAAAAGTTATTGTTTGTAGCATTGATACTTAGTCAAAATTAGCCTGTTTTGGTGCCAAACTGCATTAAGGTCTCTAATAATCACATTCATTATTCGATTAGACGTTTTGTTCCATGGAAAGATTTTCCAGTTTCTCTAAGCACATTATTTAATCCCCATTTGAATGCTGTAGGTGCAAAACAAGGTTTATAGATACATCACAATTCAAAGCTATTTTTTGAATCATTATTAGCTCATTTTCAGCTCAGTATAACTTCCAACAGCTTTTAACATGGCAGCTGGTACCTTAAAGCGGCTTTAGCGAATTTGCAAGCTAGGTTCTGAACGGAAACACAATCACGGAACACTCACCTCTCCCCTCAGGTATCTTCCCTGAGACGTTTCTGCCAAAGGTTCAAACGTCTTTTGTTGTCTGCGACTTCAAATGGTGTTTTTCTGTTTGGGACTCTGGTAGTTTGTCCTAAAGTTGAAGTGGTGGCAGCTGGCTAGTTCTTCTCTGATATTATTGAGTGGAGAACCTCTCACTCCAGTGGTTTCTGTGGCTAAATACATGAGTGTAATGAATGGAGGACCCAGGGAAGTGTGGAAGTGCTGTGGTGCGGCCAGACCGTCAACTGGATGGTCCAACGGTTGCTTTCGGTCTGAAAGATGTTATTGGCGGACGATTTTAGACAAATAAGTTTTTAATCTCGAGAATTTATATTTAGCTATGCTATATTAGAATGTTAAGATGCATGAAAAAAAGTTTTAAGCCCATTTGTTTTCCGAATTTGCCGTTGTAGCTTTAACCCTCTCAGGCTCAAAGTAAGTTTTGATAAAAGGACGAACAACTAAGTCCTCAGGGCTACTTCTGAGTTAACAAATGCTCATGAAATACGTATGTGGAGTAACCAGGTAGGTGGGGTTTAACTGTTGCAAATCTGCAACGCCTGCCTCCAGAGGGTTAAGTGATTATACCAACCCAGCAGGTTAACGCAGCAAAGATCTTCCAAAAATTCTAAACATGATAACTTTGATTCTTTTTTTGTTTGTTGTAGATTTCCTTAACATGTAAAGAACGCAACAAAAAGTTCTAAAGATTTTGTTTAGACTCGATGCACCAGTTAAGACTGGACCAAATCCCTTTATTGCAGTTTACTGAGGGATCTGCTCCAATGGACACTCTGGATATCTCCTCATTTACTGTGTCAACACAAGCTGATCCCTCTTTCCTCTTCTCTCTTTCTCTCAAACCATTTTCCCAAAGCAGCACTCCTGCTCATATAAATATTTCACATCCAAAAGTTTAAAAAGCCTGTTACTTCACACTTCACAGACCCCCAGATGAATGCAACACACTCACAAACACACAGTGCTGCAGACCCAGGACAGGCCTGTGAGAGGTGAAGCCAGATACACATGCCTCATTAATGATTTATATTATAAGGATGAAAAGAGAAGAACTGATGAATTCTGCTCCCTAAAACATTCCTACAGCTTCTAACTTGACCAAAACTGATACTGCACACAGCTTCATAAATATTTATATTAATATCAAAAGAAGACTGTGTATCGCCTATGAATGAGAAATCAGCATCTGATTTCTTCTTTTCTTTTTTCATTGCACATCTCACAAGACAAAGCACCAGAAAAGCAATGCTCTGGTTAGATTGTAGAATATTTTCAAGTCATTGAAATTGACCAAAAGTTTAGAGAATTTGTTGAATTTGCTTCCAAGGTGGTATTTAGTGATTTAGGTTCACATTTAAGGTAACGGAGCCGCAGAGTTTTATTTATTCATTTATTTTTTTTATCTTTGTTATCTCAAAATACCGGAGAAGTTCATGGAAAAGCGTTTTTACAATGTTCTGCAGATCCACATCAGAGTTGGGTTTGGTTTTACCAGTTTTCTTTTTGCTTTCCTAAACCTCATCATGTTGTCAAACAAGGTAAAAAAGGGTAGAAAAATATCAACGGTACGTGATTTCTTTCTCTTTCTTGCAATAATGTTTGGATACATCCCATTATTTTGTAAGCTGAGTCAGAATGCCAGTGGCAACCTGTTTGTTGACCAACAGAATTTCATTTTGAGAGACAGTGTTCCTAAGAAAGCTGAGAGATAAAAAAATTTGTTTCAACCCTGAGGGAAATGAGAGATAGAGAAGCCCAAGCAAAATCAGGAACATCTATTTTTCTTCTCCCCTCCCCTACAATTCTACCACACAGGTGAAAACTACACTCATTACACCATCAACTATCAGAACTCCCACCAACCCCTCAGCCACAACTGACCATGAAATGCAGCTCCGGTGAACTGAGCAGTTCTTGGTCTGAGTCAAGGAGAGGGTTGGCAAAACTATGAAACCCTTCAAGCTTCAATTCCAGGTCTGGTTTGGTCAACACATTTGTAGTGGTCTCTGGTATAATGAATGCCTTGTGAGTCAGTGTCTGTGGGACAGAAGCTATCATGCTCTTGTGCAGGAACTAGACGTGAGCCAGAGGAGAGGTGAGCAGAACGCAACAGGATTTGAATTATTTCATGATATTCCAACATCTCACCTTTGATTGGCTAAAAGCAATGGGACTCTACCACGGTCTGTGTTTACTCTGTAATGTTGATGTTTCATCTCCACAAATAACACAAGCCTGAAGTCATGTTGTGGAGTTGCTAATGCTATTGACTAGCTTCTACTAGCCGAGACGTGCTCTGCCCTTTCCTGGACGCTAAACCAACAACGGCATTTCCTGTCGCGAGCCAAGATGGGTGAGTCCAATAAAGCTGATTCAGCCTCCCTCCACTTTTGCACCCAGTGTTAGTACTTCGGCTGCTGTGGTTTGTCATGAACTCCTCCTCTTAACCTCCTCTGCGGGCCGGGCTGGGGCTGCACTCCAGTTCCCAGCATGCCTGTCACCGACGCTTCCCGGTGACGTCATCCCGCTGAGCCTATTTAAGGACCTGTCACAGCGGAGCCGGCACTCAGTCATCATCTAACGATAGACGCCAAGCCATTCTAAGACCTAAGACACTAACTCTACGAACCATACGGGAAGAGAACTTCCCACGCTGCCACATATCAGTCTCCATCCACCATTCTCTCCGCGCCTGGGTCTCATAACCACTCCAGCTCAGCCCATCGAACCTGACAGGATGACTGAGTCCCGAGTAGACCCAGCGGAGATCGCACAGCTGCGAGCTGAGGTAGCGCAGCTGCTCAGCCGAGTAGAACGCCAGGAGGCGGACAACGCCCAACTCCGTGTGGAGAACAATCAGCTGCGTGCTGTTACTGATCGCCTCGCATCCAAACTCGATTCCGTCACCGAACTGGTAGTCCAACTCTCCTCAGCCCTCCAACGACAGTCATCTGCCACTCCTAACGTGGTGGAGCCGTATCTAAGTCTCCCAGAGAAATGGGATGGGATTAAAGGATCCCCGGAGAGCATGTTGGCCGTTCTGTCAATGACTTTTGAGTGTCAGCCGGCACGCTACCCGACTTCCTGCTCTCGCGTGGCTCTGTTAACCTCCCTGCTGACTGGGCGAGCCGGTGAATGGGCGGCTGCTCTGTACCATCAGAAGTCCCCAGTCTGCAACGACTATGAAGCCTTCGTGAAAGAACTGAAGAAGGCATTCGTTCATCCCAGCAGCGAGGTCGCAGATGAGACACGCCTGCTCCAGCTTCGACAAGGCTCTCAGACCATGGCCGAATTCACCTCACGCTTCCGGACCACCGCTGCCCGTCTAACCTGGGGTGATGCCGCGGTGAAGGCTGTGTACTTGGAGGGATTGTCACCCCGCATCCGTGAGGGCATGATTGGTCACGAGGCTCCAACCACCCTGGACCAGGCGGTGGACCTGGCTCTCCAGCTGGACAGCTGCCTCCTCACCAGACCAGGAGTGAGGGCGGTTCCCGTACAATCCCGAACTTTCCCCCGCCGTCAGGAGAACCAACCCATGGAGGAACCCATGCAACTGGGTCATTTGCCCCCCGAGGAACGGGCGCGCCGTTTTCAGGAGGGACGATGCGCCTATTGTGGGGCTCTGGGTCATCCCCGTGCAACATGCCCCATACGCCCGGGAAACGGTCCCTCCGGGTCGGTGTAGGAGCTGCCTCACTCGGAGTTTCCACTCATGCAGCTCCTCATCACACCACCCTCTCGGTCTCCTTCCAGCTGAGCCAAGGACCGGTCCCCCTGGTGGCCCTCCTCGACACCGGAGCTGCAGAAAGCTTTATCGATCAGGGGTTGGTCAACCGGCTCAAGATTCCACTCACCCTCCTCGATCATCCCGTTCCCGTCACCTCAGTGGACGGGCGCCCTCTCATGCCATATCCGATCACGCACCGAACCCAGAACCTCCGAATGACCATCGGAGAACACGTAGAGACCCTTCATTTCTTGGTCATTCACGCCCCTACGACTCCTCTCATTCTGGGTCATTCCTGGTTCCGCCTCCACGACCCTCACATCTCCTGGTCCACCAGTAAAGTCATGGCATGGGGTGTTAACTGTCGCCTTCATCATCCGTCTCCAGGATCACAGCCTAGGGAGACACCACCCAAGGATGTGGATTTAACACTCCTTCCAGGATCACAGCCTAGGGAGACACCACCCAAGGATGTGGATTTAACACTCCTTCCAGGATCACAGCCTAGGGAGACACCACCCAAGGACGTGGATTTAACACTCCTTCCACCCCAATACCACGATCTGGCTCGGGTCTTTGCAAAGGAGCCTACCACCAAGCTGCCTCCTCATCGCCCCTACGATCTGGAGATCAGGCTTCAGCCCGGAACCACCCCGCCTCGGGGTCGGCTGTTCTCGCTCTCCCCGGCAGAGACCCAGGCGATGGACGCTTACATCAATGAGGCTCTCCAGAAGGGGTTTATCCGACATTCCACGTCTCCCGGGGCGGCAGGGTTCTTCTTTATGAAGAAGAAGGAAGGTGACCTCCGGCCCTGTATAGACTACAGGTGCTGGCCAGTAAATTAGAATATCATCAAAAGGTTGAAAATATTTCAGTAATTCCATTCAAAACGTGAAACTTGTACATTATATTCATGCAATGCACACAGACCAATGTATTTCCGATGTTTATTACGTTTAATTTTGATATTTATAGGTGACAACCAATGAAAACATCAAATCTGGTATCTCAGAAAATTAGAATATTCTAAAGGCCAATGAAAAAATGTTTGTTTCTCTAATGTTGGCCAACTGAAAAGAATGAACATGAAAAGAATGTGCATGTATAGCACTCAATACTTAGTCGGGGCTCCTTTTGCCTCAATAACTGCAGTAATGCGGCGTGGCATGGACTCGATCAGTCTGTGGCACTGCTCAGGTGTTATGAGAGCCCAGGTTGCTCTGATAGTCGTCTTCAGCTCCTCTGCATTGTTGGGTCTAGCGTATTGCATCCTCCGCTTCACAATACCCCATAGATTTTCTATGGGGTTAAGGTCAGGCGAGTTTGCTGGCCAATCAAGGACAGGGATACCATGGTCCTTGAACCAGGTGCTGGTGGTTTTGGCACTGTGTGCAGGTGCCAAGTCCTGTTGAAAGGTGAAGTCTGCATCCCCATAAAGTTGGTCAGCAGCAGGAAGCATGAAGTGCTCTAAAACTTCCTGGTAGACGGCTGCATTGACCCTGGACCTCAGGAAACAGAGTGGGCCAACACCGGCAGATGACATGGCACCCCACACCATCACTGACGGTGGAAACTTTACACTGGACCTCATGCAACGTGGATTCTGTGCTTCTCCGCTCTTCCTCCAGACTCTGGGTCCTTGATTTCCAAAGGAAATGCAGAACTTGCTTTCATCAGAAAACATAACTTTGGACCACTCAGCATCAGTCCAGTCCTTTTTGTCCTTGGCCCAGGCGAGACGCTTCTTGCGCTGTTTCTTGTTCAGGAGTGGCTTGACACACGGAATGCGACACCTGAATCCCATGTCTTTCATGAGTCTCCTCGTGGTGGTTCTTGAAGCGCTGACTCCAGCTGCAGTCCACTCTTTGTGGATCTCCCCCACATTTTTGAATGGGTTTGTCGTCACAATTCTCTGCAGGGTGCGGTTATCCCTAGAGCTTGTACACTTTTTTCTACCACATTTTTTCCGTCCCTTCGCCTGTCTGTTAATGTGCTTGGACACAGAGCTCTGCGAACAGCCAGCTTCTTTAGCAATCACCTTTTGTGTCTTGCCCTCCTTGTGCAAGGTGTCAATGATTGTCTTTTGGACAGCTGTTAAGTCAGAAGTCTTCCCCATGATTGTGGTGCCTTCAAAACAAGACTGAGGGACCTTTTAAAGGCCTTTGCAGGTGTTTTGAGTAAATCAGCTGATTAGAGTGGCAGCAGGTGTCTTCTATATTCAGCCTTTTCAGAATATTCTAATTTTTTGAGATACCAAATTTGGAGTTTTCATTAGTTGTCACTTATGAATATCAAATTTAAATGTAATGAACATTGGAAATACATTGGTCTGTGTGCATTGCATGAATATAATGTACAAGTTTCACGTTTTGAATGGAATTACTGAAATATTTTCAACCTTTTGATGATATTCTAATTTACTGGCCAGCACCTGTATCGTGGATTGAATAAAATCACCATCAGGGACCGCCATCCTCTTCCCTTAATGAGCACGGCTCTGGACGCCACTGCCCAAGCCACACTGTTTACCAAGCTGGACCTCCGCAGTGCATGCAACCTCATCCGCATAAAGGAAGGAGAGGAGTGGAAAACCGCTTTCATTACACCCACTGGACATTATGAGTACCTGGTCATGCCCTTCGGCCTCTGCAACAGCCCTGCCGTTTTCCAGCGTTTCATCACTGATGTCCTCCGTGACATGCTGGGTCGTTGGGTTTTTGTTTATTTGGACGACATCCTCATCTACTCCCGCACGGCCGAGGAACACACCCAGCATGTTCGAGCCGTTCTGTCACGCCTCCTGGAGCACGACTTATTCTGTAAACTGGAGAAGTGTGCTTTTCACCAGGAGTCCACCTCGTTTCTGGGATTCATCATCTCCTCCCAGGGCCTGCGCATGGACCCACAGAAGGTTCAGGCGGTCGCGCAGTGGCCACTACCCAAGACCCTGAAGCAGTTGCAGAGTTTCCTGGGGTTCTGCAACTTCTACCGCCGGTTTATCCGCAACTTCAGCGCCCTGGCGTCACCATTAACTTCCCTGACGAAAACAACCAATCAGCCTCGCCCTTTCCGCCTCTCCCCGGAGGCCGTTGCTGCCTTCCATGAGCTGGTCCGCCGCTTTGTAAGCGAGCCCATCCTCCTCCACCCGGACCTAACACGGCCTTTCGTTGTGGAGGTGGACGCCTCTGAGACGGGCGCGGGAGCCGTACTGTCACAACGTGGCCAGGACTCCAAACTCCATCCCTGCGCATTCTTTTCCCGGAAGTTCTCTCCTACCCAGCAGAACTATGGGGTCGGGGACCGGGAATTGTTGGCGATAAAGTGGGCCCTGGAGGAGTGGCGACAGTGGCTCCTGGGTACCCCCACTCCTTTTCTAATCTGGACTGATCATCAGAACCTCATCCATATTCAGACCGCTCGCCAACTCAACCCTCGTCAGGCCCGGTGGGCCCTCTTTTTCGAACCTTATAACTTTCACATCGCCTACCGCCCCGGCTCAAAGAACCTCAAGGCGGACGCCCTGTCCCGTCAACACACCCAGGATCCAAGGCCTCCTGAACCGAGGTCCATCCTCCCGACCGAACGGTTCTTGGCCGCCCTGCAATGGCCCCTGGAAGCCTCCATCCAGGCGGCTCTCCCGGCGGACCCGGCGTCCCCAGAGACGCCTCCTAACCGCCTTTACGTTCCGGCCGTGTGTCGACAGGAGGCCTTGAGGTGGGGGCATAGTTCACGGCTCGCGGGACACCAAGGCCAGGCTCGTACCTTCCAGTTCCTCCGCCGGGCCCTGTGGTGGCCCTCTATGAGAAAGGGCGTGCGTGAATACACCGTTGCATGTGACACTTGCGCCCGGTCTAAGTCCACCACCCAACCTGGAGCCGGGGAATTGCAACCGCTCCCTGTGCCTAAAAGGCCGTGGTCGCACATAGGTGTGGACTTTGTCACGGGGCTTCCCGTTGCCGACCACCTGGACACCATCCTCACCATCACCGACCGCTTTTCGAAGGCTGTGCATTTAGTGACTATGGCAGGGCTCCCCACGGCTAAGAAAACGGCGGAGCTCCTCCTCGATCATGTGGTGAGGCTCCACGGATTCCCCCAGGACGTGGTGTCTGACAGAGGGCCTCAGTTCATCTCACGTTTCTGGAAGGCTTTCTGTCGGTTGGTGGGCGCTTCCGCCAGTCTGTCGTCAGGCTATCATCCCCAGACTAATGGTCAGACGGAGAGAGCAAACCAGCAGCTTGGGCGTTACTTACGCTGCTTCGCCTCGTCTCAACCGTCCACCTGGCCTCGTTACCTCCTATGGGCGGAGCTCTCTCACAACCTCCAGACGTCCTCCGCCACGGGTCTATCGCCCTTCGAGACCTGCTACGGATACCAGCCCCCTCTTTTCGACCATCAGGTGCCGGAGGTGGAGGTTCCGGCGGCTCAGGATATGGTCCGCCGCTGCCGTCTCGCTTGGATCAGGGCTCGCGCCGCCATCACCCGGGCTAATACGGAGTACTCCCGACAACACCGCCGCCGCCGCCACCGGCCCGGCCCTGTGTTCCAGCCTGGTGACCGGGTTTGGCTCTCTACCGCAAACCTCCGGTTTCCGGCTGGTTCCAGGAAGCTGTCGCCTCGCTTTTTGGGGCCCTTCCCAGTCCGAGATGTCCTCGGTCCGGTCGCTTACCGGCTGCGCCTCCCTTCCACTCTTAAGGTGCACCCGGTATTCCACGTCTCACAGCTCAAGCCGGTGGTGTCTTCTCCTCTCCATCCGCCTCCGGCCCGGGTGCCGACGCCCCGAGATGTCGATGGGGACCCCGTCTACACCGTCCGCAAGATTCTGGACGCCCGCCGCCGGGGCCGTGGATGGCAGTATTTGGTGGACTGGCAGGGTTACGGTCCGGAGGAGCGTAGCTGGGAGCCTGCCCGCTCGTTTCTGGATCCTTCCCTGTTGGCTGATTTCTGGTCTCGTCGCCCTGGGCCTTCTGGAGCCGTCCCTCGCGGGCGGGGTCCTGTCATGAACTCCTCCTCTTAACCTCCTCTGCGGGCCGGGCTGGCGCTGCACTCCAGTTCCCAGCATGCCTGTCACCGACGCTTCCCGGTGACGTCATCCCGCTGAGCCTATTTAAGGACCTGTCACAGCGGAGCCGGCACTCAGTCATCATCTAACGATAGACGCCAAGCCATTCTAAGACCTAAGACACTAACTCTACGAACCATACGGGAAGAGAACTTCCCACGCTGCCACATATCAGTCTCCATCCACCATTCTCTCCGCGCCTGGGTCTCATAACCACTCCAGCTCAGCCCATCGAACCTGACATGGCTGGCCTGCTGCTGCCGGGGCAGATGGCTCCTCTGATGGTGTTTCTTGCCCTTCCATATCTAGCACATCTGAACTCAGCCCAATACCATTTTTGCTGATGTTCTTAAGGGGGTGTGTGTACGAGAGTTGGGGGGTATGGCACGACTTAGCCAATGCTTTAAAATTGTTGTGCGCACTTTGAGTTGCATTTTTTGCAGGAAAAGCGCTTTATAAATACATTTTGATTTGATTGGATTTGATTTGATTGTCGCCCATAAAGCAGATGAGGTCTAAGGGGTGACTTTTTAAATCCAACAAACGTCTTGCGTTTCTTACTTTTGCTGAATCAAGTCCTTGTTGGTCACTATTCTACAGATTTCCAGTGTTTCCCTGCTCTCACACACCTCAAACTGATGAAGTAGCTCATGGAGGAAGTTTTGCAGAAGCTTGTTGATAATAATAACCTTCAAATCAGGTGTGCTGGGAAAATCAAAACCTGCAGAACTGTGGTCTAACTTCTATTCCATCAATACGTCATTTCCACATAATTCCAAAGACATTTTTGTGTATTTTGACACTGGATAGATTTTGTTATTTTTCATGGCAGGCAAGGAACAGCTCAGACTTTCCTTGGACCGTCTCATTCTCTTTAGACGTACATAAAAATGGTTCTTGATTGTGTGAGTGTGTGTTTGTGTGTCTGCTCCCACACACACACAAGGCAGGTGCATGGAAAGTGCCTAATAGGAGTCAAGCAGCTTTCTGTTAAAACCTTTGTAGGCAGATTGAATGAACCAGAAGTCAGTGGTGTGTTAGACTCATCAAAGCCTGCCAACAGTGGACCTAAAATCATTTTACTGCTCTGGAGAGCACACAGCTGCGCTGATTTGAAAACCACCTGACAACAAAGGGTGTGTGTGTGTGTGTGTGTGTGTGTGTGTGTGTGTGTGTGTGTGTGTGTGTGTGTGTGTGTGTGTGTGTGTGTTTACGGTCTAGAATATGAATGACAGGTGGTCACTGGAAAGTGTGCATGTGGATAGGTTTAGCAAGTGAATTTAGGGTGTGTGTGTTTTATGGTCTTGTGGTTAGGTTGCAGGCTCTTTTGAGGTGTGTGTTCTGTATGTAAATGTGTGTCTCTATGTGTGTGTGTGTGTGTTGGTGTTTTATTTGCTGTCTGTAATTGGTTGGCTGGGAACCCCTTGACTTTCTGACATTTGAGCCCACAACAATCTGTCAAACATTCATAAATAAAAGACAAAGAAAAAAAAGAGAGGGAGAACAGCAGAGAGAGAAGTTATAACGACAGAATGAAGAGGACAGAAAATGAAAAGGACAAAGCATTCCCTGTGCTCCGTTATGAATCCCAGAGTTCTGGGCAGTCCTCCCAAGAACGGGGGTCAACCGAGGACAAAAACTATGAGCCAGTACGGGACCGGACAACGATGAAGCGTAAGGCAGCATTTAAACTGGCAGGAAAAACACAATGATGCAAGGAAATTATTGTTTTTTATTTTAGTTTCAGTTTTTGTGTTGGAGTTTAAGGTTCATTCAACTTTGTTCAACTGTACTTTGCAAATCTTCAATTTAAAACAACTTTAAAGGAAAAGAAAGTTCAGTTTAATTTTCTAAATGTTTCTGCACCAGCGTTTAACCCTAACCCTCTAACTAACATTACATGCACCAGCGACGTCTTACTTCTTATCTCTTCTTATCTCCATGTCTGAGCCTCCCTTTTCTGGGAGGACAAGAACCTAGGAAGGGCACAAAGGTACACACTTGGCTGATCATCCATCACTTCCTCCATACTTTCCTCTACAGGGTCTCTTTCAGGGGCGGCGTTAGGCCCGGCTACTTGGGCTGAAGCCCCGGATCTTTCATGATAAGCCCCGGATCTAAATCGCGGAAGTAACATGCAGTACCAAAGTCACACAGAGAGGGCGCAGCTGGCAGTAGTTTGTAAAGTCCCATTTGGTCGTCACACACACAGGTGTGTGGTGAAATTTATTCTCCGATTTTGACCCATCCCCTGAGTTGCAGACACGCCGCGCTCGGGAACTATTTGGTGGTTTAACCCCCCAATCCAACCCCAATCCAATGCTGAGTGTCAAGCAGGGAGGCATTGGGTCCCATTTTTCTCAAAATCTTTGGTATGACCCGACCAGGAGTCGAACCTCTGATCTCCCGATCTCAGGGCAGACACTCTACCACTAGGCTACTTAGTCAGTATACAGTTTACCTGAGACTGAAGAGAAGCCCTTCAGCAGCTGGCTTCTGCAGTCTCTGTCTGAAACGCATGAGTGAAGATGGACATAAGGACGTTTTTTTAGACCAAAAGTACAACGACAGAACCCCAGCTCTGATGAGACTGGTGTTGACTCAGGTTTGTGAGTCTTATTTGAAAATATTTGTTGTGCTGCTGGTTTGCCTAAAGTTAGCTTACTATCAGGTAAAGTTGTTGGAGAAAGAAAGGGAATATTCACTATCATCTCACACTAAACACTAACAGGAACAATACTCTGCCCTGAATATGCTGAATATGTAGCTTCAGATTAAACATTATGTGGTACAAGACAAATATATATGATGTTGACTAGTGCGTGTCACGTGTGTGCGCGCATGCGTGTGTGTGCGCGTGCGCGCGTGTGTGTGTGCGCGCGCGTGTGTGTTAAGCCCCGGATCTTCTTCAGTCCTAAATCCGCCCCTGGTCTCTTTAATTAAATAAGCTTACTGTCCAGGTAGTTAGTTACCGACTACTGTGTCTGAACTTCACCCTTCTCTTGTCCTCACCTCCTCTTTTCTCTTCATCTCAATCTTTGACCCTTTATTTCCTTCCAAAGATCCGTCCTATTGAGACATCTTTTGAATGAAACTCTCAGCGAGAGATTTCAATGAGAACTAAGCATAAACAGAGTTGGTGTCAACCAGTGGATTGATTCTGAGTTCAACACAGTGGATCACTGTTTGCGTTTGTGCAAATGAGTATTTTTGATGGAGTCGGCTGATATTTTTGTCGTAAATTCCATACTTTAGGATAAGAAATTCCAAATTATTGTATAAATGGTACACAAAAGTAAAAACCTTTAGTGTATAGTGCACAAAACCTTATAAATAATGTTTTTTTTAAAATACCTAGCCCAGAACTTAGACCGATTCAGTTGTGGTAAAGTTCTGACTGATTAGTGTCGGAAGATTATGTCAGTATGTGTGACATTTTACATATATATCTCTCTCTCACACACACACACACACACACACACACACACACACACACAGGGTTGTAATGATATGACAAACGGATAACGTAGAGATTACAGACTAAATACACTTGCCCTCTGTCGTGGGAACCATGTGTGTGTGTGTGTGTGTGTGTGTGTGTGTGTGTGTGTAATGTTAGTCAAGGACACTTGGACTCTGATAAGTAGCACAACAACACAGACATCTAGAAACCTTGAGAGCAGCCTTTTTCACACACACATGCAGAAAAACACACACAAACACACACCTTTATGACACTCATTACGGTCATGGAACTTGCTGCTGTTGAGAATGAAAAACAAATAAACACCTTTTGGAAGACAGGAGTCAATAACACACTCGTATTTATAGGTTAAACGCGGCGACAGTGGCACAGGAGTTAAGTGCTCGCACCGTAATCAGAAGGTTGCAGGTTCGAGCCCCGCTCAGTCTGTCACTGTCGTTGTGTCCTTGGGCAAGACACTTAACCCACGTTGCCTGCTGGTGGTGGTCGGAGGGACCGGTGGCGCCAGTGCTCGGCAGCCCCAGTGTCAGTGCGCCCCAGGGCAGCTGTGTCTACATCGTAGCTCATCCCCACCAGTGTGTGAATGTGTGTGTGAATGGGTGAATGACTGATTGTGTTGTAAAGCACCTTGGGGGGTTCCAGGACTCTAGAAGGCGCTATATCAAATACAGGACATTTATCATTTTTATAGTTAGTGATCCCCCACGTGAGTTTATCTCCACTAAAGTGAAATTCAACAAACATAAACACAAGAAAAATGATCGAGCGCTTTTCCTCCATGAAGCCTCAGAAATATTCTACAGCAAAACAGCATCTCTTCATAATATGATGGGTCATAGCTTGCATGTTTTGTGTGTTTACTTATTAGAATGAAGCTAATTCCTAAAGCGCTATTACACTAATAAAAGACAATGAGACTCATGGTGACACAAGATTGTTTTAGTCTCTGGTTGCATCTTATTGACTTTTCTGTCCCTAATTTTATTCCCTCCTTCCTTTCTCCTTCCCTTCTCCGTCCTGTCCTTGGCTATAAAGTGTACCTCCACTCCATCTTTTCTCCTCCTTTCTCTCTTCCTGCTGCCCCCAGCTCTAATTCTTTGTTCTTTTCTGTCTATTCCTATTATCATCCATAGCTTTTCCACATCTGTGTGCCGCTCCCAGTGCATTTACACCACTTCAGATTTGGAAAAAGTCCATACAAACTCAGCAAAGTACCTTTTTTTTTTTTTTTTTTTACAGTTTTGCTTTTTGCTCAAAAAGCTAGAATTAGAAAGGAACAGTGTTGGTTCTTGTAGGGTAGCGCTGCCATGTCTACCTCACAAAAGATTCATTAAAAATTCATGTTTTTCAGTTTTATTGACTTAAAGCAAAATGTATAATTTAAAACAGAAAATTTAATATACCAGCAGGAGTTGTCTTTGAATCTGATTTCAAGTTTTCCATCTTCTCTTTCATCTCTGGGCTCCTCGTTTAGCAGATCTCATATCATTCTCATCTTTTATCTTTAATATCACTAAAATGCTTTGAAAATGTAAAGAAATTGGATAAACAATAGTATTAAAATTGTTTTACAGACAATACTTGGGGGGGGGGGGGGGATCTCTAAAATGTGGTTTAGGAGACTTTTTGTGAACAGACAGTTTGAATCTCAGAACCCTGTTCTGTGACATGAAGTAGTTATTCTTTCAGAAATTATATTTCGTCCAAGTCGCTCCCCTGGCCTCTGCACCTAAGTCACTCATTAACGCAGACCTAGAGCCTTGACCAACACATTTGCTTATTCACAAAAGGAAATGTCAATCAACAAGAATTTGCCCCAGACCCCAGCGTGCACCGGCAGAAGCCTGACGTTTGCAATGGAGCAATAAATATAAAGTTAGGGATTCCTCGACTGCCTTCTACTTCTTAAAGTAAATTTAAACAATTTAGAATTCCTTCTGCCAAACTTGTGAGACGTTTACGTCGAGTAAAATTTACATTAGAGTAGCTTTAAAAAGATGGCGGGAGTTTCATGATCTACAAGGGCTCAGAACTGATGAAGAGGAGTAGAGTTGTCTTTTTGGACAAGTACATACTAAGCAATTTATTGTATTTTATATAATTGTAATCAAATTTTATTTAAACAAAATAAATAATAGGGAGCCCAAATCTCCTCCCTTTCCGGTCGGCTCATGGGTTTCCGGAAGAACAAAAGAGAAGTGGAGCTAAAAGAGCGTTGCCTTACACGCTGGATCACACATATGTTGTGCTTCTACTTAATGGAAATGAATGATGCGGGTTTCGACCACGCCAGTCATGTACTTTGCGATTTATCAGCTTGTAAAGTTCATAATTAGCATGACTAAAAATTAGAAGTCACAGAACCTCCTCTCCCCTAGTATAGTTGCTATTTACCAAAACTATTTACTAAAATAACATTTCCATCCAGAGAGGGAGGAGGGGTAGGAGCTATAAAATCAAATTTCAAAATCTCCTTCTCTTTTCCTTGATGACATCACGCTTCGGACCACAGCGTTAATGACAAATGTTTGTGTCCAGATGGCCGAGTTGCGCTAACATCAATGTGGTGGCCATCTTGAACTGGATTGACTCCATAAGTTAACTCATTAACTGCCATCGATGAATAAAGTCGTCAATTGCGTTTTTTAACGGGGCGGGCTTGGGAACGAGCTTGCGAACTTTGAGAGTAAACATCACGCCTTTAAATGAGATTTTCACTCATGTGTGTCAGATGCTAAGTGAATATGAAGCAGACAATCCATGAATTAGGAGCTTGGTTTGACACGCCGCTATGTCCAAGGCAAAGTGCAAACCGGAAAAGCTTATGCAGCTCACACTTGGACCACAGATTGTGAAAGAATGGAAAACGCTAGAATCACGTTGATTCTTCTTGATGTATGAAGTGTGTCTACTTTTTCTTCTTGTAGTTTTGGTGTTTACATGGTCATAGAGCTCAATATTCTAACTCTTCAAAGGCAGTCAGGGGCTTTCTGATCAGAGAACGGATGGCAGTCAGCGAGTTAACAAGCTGTAGATTTGCTTTTACTAATTACTTTCTAAACGTTTGATTAATTCCTCTAGTAGATCATGAAATATTTTGCTAACATTTCATCTATAGAAGGAAGCAGAAATAATAGAACAAAGACGAGTGATTTTGTTCTGGTGGGAGAACAAATAAAAAAACAACAAATGATCTAAAAATATAACAAGTCAATAAGAAATAGTTCAATTGGAAGTATACATCCTCTTCTATAATCAATGAATGAGTGGAAGCGCATACAATAGTCATGGGAAAGCAGCAGGATGGAAGGATTGGAAGTGCTTGAGGGGTGGGAGGAAGATTGGGAGGGTGAGGGGAGAGAGACAACGGTTTGATGAATGAGGTTTTATGGAGGATGGGAGAACCTGAATGTGTGCAGAGGGGATAAGAAAGTGACCTAAAGGGGAAAGGATAGTTGCCAGCTGGATCTCACGAGAAACTGAAACACAAAAAGAGATGGAAAGAAGGGAGATAGTGGATGAGAGAGAGAGAAATTGAAAGGAATCGAGGATGTTTATCACTATTGTAAAAGACTGAGCTTGTGCCAGATGTGATTAGATGCTTGGCCCAAAACCCCTAAGCATGAGTAAAACCTTTCACAGATGACTAAAGGGATGAGTGGGTGGGTTAGTGGGATCAGTAAAAAAAATAAAATAAATAAAAATAAAAAACAGAAGAGGAGTGAAAAGATTGAAAAGTTAGATAAGGATTCTCTTGGGAGTTGTCTTATATTGCTGCTGCAGTCATGAACATTCACTTGTGTTAAAGTGAACGCACACATGCTGGACAGCATCCTAGACAGCTCCCCTGAGTATAAACACACTCCGACACACTCAGACAGGCTAGAATCTGCAGACACTCTCTGCAAATACAGAGATCCAGACCCCAAAGAGAAGAAGAAAGCAAATCAATAGTCAGACAGTGGCATGCCTCACCGATTTACTAAACAAAGAGCCCATAAATGCATGCGCCAAAACCTAGATTTAGATTTAGCAAAGCCTTTCCTCAACAATCCATCTGCTGCGTTGGCTGGTGGATGGAGTCAGATCATCAAAAAGGAACAAAAACAAGAACCGGATTCTAAAAGAATTAAGTTTGGTAGGAACGATTTTTCCGACAGATGTAATGTAGCTTGTAAAGTATGATTGAAACTACATCAGAGCTGCAGCCTGGCCTGCCAGACTCGTCCTCGGTCTACACAGAGAACTTCCCGTAAGGAAGCATGGGGCTGGCTGGTCAGGCTATCAGAGCCGTGCCACACAGCTGAAATGTCCTTAACGAACCTAACCAGAGCTCTCATCTTCACCACAAATCAAGTGTGACAAAAAGCAGAAGCAGTTGGTTTGGTCCGGAGGTTGTTCCATGACCAACTGAACAAGCAAGTTCTTATGATTGCAGATCTGGTTTATTTCTCTATTCTCTCCAAAAACGAAAAGAAAAGAAACATATCATTAAAGTACACTAAAAACAGTTGTCCAGATTTCACTTTCTAAATTTGCTTTCATCCGACATGCAAACTGATGAACTCATTTTTCTGTTTCGAGTCCGAAACCTTTGAAGACTTGGTCAAGACTCTGTTTCTCTTACAGATCATGGGCCCGTTTCCCCTACTGGAACTTGTGGGTAATTTTACCAGATCCTCGGGTCATGCATGTATCTTGATTTCACCAGGTTGGCCCAAAGGAACCTTTTCAGGGTCCGTTTTAGGGACTAACCAAGTACCTGAACAGGGGTGTGTACTCAGAAAGGACTTGTATTTCATGCTGATTGGTTGTGACTCTATAGGAAATTATGTCAGTAGACATTACCAAACACAATGGAACGAAAATAAGCAACGTTAACGCGGCTTTAAAATTGTCATTTCTAGACTCACAACGCTTAAAAATGCTGCGGAAATCCCATCGACATAAATATAGGGGAAATCCCTACACAATACCGTAATTCAAAGCACGTAGAAAACAGCACTTCTTCTGGTCACTGAGCACCGCTTGCTCCTCCAAATGGATGAAACTGCAGTGTACATGGAAGGAATAAAACTTTTAGAGTTATTATTGCCTGAGGATGCCTTTTGGCTCTGATCAGTGACATCAACCACTTCCGAAATGGTTGTGATACGCTGACATCTTACAAAGTCCTGAAAGACCTGATTTCATGTGGAGATAGAACGGCTGAGAGGGCTGTGCCTCCCAGTCACTTTCGCCCCTCCCAAAGATTTCCCAGAACTCTTATAGTGGAAACATTAATGAGTCTGTGACTAGTTCAACTTAAAGTCCCATTAGTCATCATCACACACTGGAGAAATTACATCTCTGCATTTGCCCCATCCCCGTGGAGAGCAGTGTGCTGCAGTAGCGGCTGTGCTAAGGAACTATTTGGTGGTTTAACACCTCATCCGGTTCTATTAAAGCTAAGTGTGAAGCAGGGAGGAATTTGGTCCCATTTTTAAAGTCTTTGGTATGACCCGACCAGATTTGAACCGTGGACTCGCAGTCCCAGGGCCATTCTCACTGGGCCACTGAGAAGGTACTTAATCTGGTTATGTAAGTTTTTCACTACTGGCTTTGAACCAACGTGGATAATTTTTGAAGTCATTAGATGATTAGATTATTTTGCAGATAATTTTTAAAAATGTCCACCTTATGTTGTGTTTTTACGTCTCAAGTCCCTCTAGTCCTCAACAATGGGAAGCTAACAGACCCTGAAAGAACTTGTCCAAATTTACTTTGTGATGTTTTTGGAGTAAATGTCACAGATTTTTCCTCAATTTCTGGGAATTTTCCATTAGGGCAGATTTTGTTCCCAACTAATAATAAAATAATAATAAAACACGGGTTATATTTGCTATATGTTTGTTGATAATTAGAGTTTCTGACTTAGTTTCTTATACTTTTGAAATTTAAGCATTTGCTCAAGACACATTTTCTGAATCAGAATCAGAAGGGTTTTATTGCCATATCAGCAAGAATCACAACATGAAGAAATTTCTGAGGTTGGATTTGGGTACCTGGGCTCTGTTGGGTCCCCGGCGGGGCTGGTCGTCTTTGGGTCCCGGGTCACAGGGTTTCGGGCTCAGCCGACTTGGGGGTGAGAGGCTGCGTGCGGGCCTGTGGGCTTGCCGCTGATATCTCCCGGGACTCTGCCGGCTGCTGGTTGTGGGCCCCCGGGGCGATCCTCTGTGCCTCTCGAGGGGGGCGGGGGACTTTCTGGTTGCAGTCTCCCTAGGGTCCCTGCGTTCTAGGGTAGCTCCTGGATCTCTGAGACGTGGAGCTCCTTCCATCTCCTACACATCTTTAGGGAGCAGATCAGTGGCCCCTCACACTCTATTGGACGCTCCTATAGAGAAACCTTACATATACAAGCGTGTGTACACACACATGGTGCTCTCATAAGTATGGACTTGAGAATTTTCAACACATCTTAAGGCTGTGGTTGGCACTTAATGTACTGTGATTTATTATCGTGTGTTTGTTCAGTAAAACAACGTTGATTTTATATTTCCTCATCAGGTTGACGGAGTGATTGTTTGCTCCTATTGGATTGTTGTGTGTTGTTTTTCTTTTTTCTCTCCTTTTGCAGGTCTAGAAGCAGACTCTTGTTCATCATTGATTGTTAATTTTTTTGGGACCCCCCCTTTCTCTTTCACCTCTGTCCCTGTGTCCGGTCGGAATTACAAAGCATTTAAAAAAACAATAACAACAAGGTTTTAAGTATCAGGCGTGACATTAAAAGCAAACGCTTTGATGCTCCGACTGAGAGTAAATCTGTAAGGCTTGTCACCAGCATTCAGACATCAATTCTGTTTGCTTCATGGTCTGGCAGGACACGGGAAAAATAAAATAAAATAAAAACATTTCTGAGGTGCTTGGTACTTTTCAGTAAAACCTTGAAGATGCAACACACAATCATTTGTGTTTGTCCTTTTCTGACACTGATAAATGTGTAGTCAGGACACACAGATCGTTTCAGATGACCCTAACTCTATCTCCAATCTGTTACGATAAGATTGGGTTAAATGCTCCAGTAACCAAAGATTCAGCGAATGCTTTGTCAGCATGTTTTATAAAACCTATTTTTAGTTTCTAGTCTTTTGGGTGATCTATTTTTCCTCCTTTTTTTGGGTGAATCCACATGTTTGACATCCTTTTTAATGTAACCTAACTAGAATGTTAAGTTGTTAATTCAGTTTCTTTAATAACCAAGTTCACTGAGAAAACTTTTTTATTTATTTTTGAAATATGAAATATGATCAGTCACTGAGCTTAATATGCAGGATAAATGTGAAAATTGTCTTCTACCACTATTTCCTGCATTAGCCACCAACAGAAAATAGATGAGGAAATGCTCAGGTTAGAAAAACCAGTCAGATCTATGTCACACTGAAACCTCATTCATTGATTCACCCATCATGGCTTTTGATGGGGAAGGCTGTTGTTGGTTTAGCATCCAGGAAAAATCAAAGCATGTCTCAGCTAGTAGAAGCTAACCATTAGCATTAGCAACCCCGCCAGTAGAAGTTGGCTTATGCTATCAGTGGGGATAAAACATAAACGTTGCAAGGCAGTCAGTGGTAGTTGTGTTGCTGCTAGCCAGTCAGAGGTGAGATGTCAAAAATATCAGGAAATAAGTCTCAAAATCCTGCTGTTTTTGTTCCTCCAACAAAAATTTACCTATGGAAACAGGAGCGCAAGAGCGTTTTCCCCCACAAAGATTCACTCACCAGGCATTCTTTCATACCTGAGCCACTGCAAGTGAGTTGAAAAAATGAGTAAACTTGGTCTTTAACGTTGTCTGGCAATTTTACAGCTATCATGTGACTGAATTCCTTTTGCATATTTCCTGCCTCTGAACTACATCATCCATGCCCTTTTTTAGCCAGCCCTTTTTAGTAAAAATATTTTTCACCCATACAATAAAAATCCACAGATCAGGATTAGGGCCACTGAAAAGAAAAATGAAAAGAAAAAGAATTCCAACTTTAATTTGATTTCTGGCTTTTTATCTCAGAAGTCATGAAGTCAGAAATCTACGGAGCCGAAATCTTTTCCTTTTTGCAAAAATCTTTGTTGTGGAGTTGACTGGAGCTAAATGTACAAAAAAGGATTGGGACCATTAGGGAAAAAAAAATCAAAAAAAGTCTGACTTTTTTTCTCAGAAATCTGATTTCAAATATATATTTTTTTACTTCTGAGAAAAAAAGTTAGGACTCTGAGATTAAAGTCAGAGTACTTTATTTTTTTCTCTTTTCAGTGGCCCTAATCCTCTTCCATAAAAATATATCTTTGTTGTCGATCTGAAAAATTATCTAAAACCCTGCATACAGGCGCTAAATGTGCAGTAATAGCTTTTTCAGTCAGGATTCTTTTTCTTTTATTTTTCAGTGGCCCCAGTCTTCTTCCGTAAAAGCCTTTACTTCATGTCTTTACTAACATCTCTGCTTTTGATTTAAATACATATCCTTTAAATCACTTGTGGCTTTATTTTCCCAAATACCCTGCAACACTTAATCTTTCTAAATTTGTGTGATTCACCTTTTTATCCAAGTGACTTATCCATGACTCTTGAACAGGTGTTTTTCAATATGGGACAAGTGATGCGTTTCAATAATCAATTGTGTTTCACAGTTCTTGTGTTACTTCTAATGTAGACGTGACTGAAATCTTCTTCCATAGCAAAAGCCTTCATGCTTCATTAACTTTAATGGCCACAAAAAATAACCTGTTAATTAAATTTTTTACATTCATCTTCCCTGTTTATGTCAAATGCTTTTTGAACGACATGGGTTCTCTGTTCTCTACCAGGGTTCTACGCTGAAAAGCAGGATTGGTTGTTGGCACTGTCACCTCTTTCTGGTTTGCATCTGTGCTCTGCAGGCTGTTCGGGTGCGTTCCTCCCATGTCTGCGTGGAAAATCTTGTTTCCTTTAACAATCCAGAAACATGCATGCACAGATGTTAATTAGTGATTCTTAACTGGAACAAGTGAATGCAGCATTGGCACATTATGGTGTTGGCATTCCATCCAGTGGTATTTTCCTGAATGAAACAGCATTTACTTTGCCGTAAAGATTCTTGGGGGGATAAAAGTGCAAACTTGGAGGCGAAAACAACCTAAAACAGAACATAAAACTTCACAAACTGCGAAAGAACAGCCCATGGAACCACTTCTGTGCGGCAATCTTCTGAAAATTCTAAAACAAATTATTTTTTGATACTGGAACATGTTTTGACCTCATTGCATGAACATACAGACCTGCATGCAGCTTTCCTGTCATGCAGCAGACAGTCATGCAATGAAAGTTCATCCATGCATAAATCTATGAGTGCATTAAAACAACTGAAAAGCAACTTTTGGCAGAAATCTGACATTTAAACAAGACATCCCAGAAATCACCCTGCCTATCCTTGTGTGTGTGTGTGTGTGTGTGTGTGTGTGTGTGTGTGTGTGTGTGTGTGTGTGTGTGTGTGTGTGTGTGTGTGTGTGTGTGTGTGTGTGTGTGTGTGTGTGTGTGTGTGTGTGTGTGTGTGTGTGTGTGAGCAATTTCTTCTACAGGATTTTAAATATTTTTCAAATCAGACGTCATCATAAGTCAGTCTTCCACTTTACCTTCTACATTTCCTTCTGTGCTCTCTAACATTACTTGCTTAAACTTTTACGTTTACCCCATGACTCCTTTCAGTACACCTAAATGCTACTGGTGCAAAAAGTAGAGCTGATCAAAATGAATTAATATATTACATTAAACATTTTAGAAATACATCAGTTCAAGGCTTGGTTTTAACTGTGGGCAGCTCCTCAAAGGCAGGGACCATGGAGAGTGGGAACATGTGCTGTTTTTGATTGATTTGAAATGTTGTAAGTAATTTATTTTTTGTCAAGTGATAGAATGAACACTTTTTTCTCTGACCATATAAAACATATCCTTCTATCCTGATTGGAACGGTTGCTGTAAAAGCTGCTGTAGATTAATAAAAGCACAAACGGACATGTAAAGAGCTCAGTGTTCATTGAGTTTTAACTGCAGGAGGACGGAAGTGACCTGTAAGGGTGTTTTTATTTTTTTTAAACAAGAAGCTATTTGAAGTATGTGATTCGTCAGATCTGTGTGGTCTCCAACCCTTTACCTCCCTCGTGCTCCTGTTGTAGAGCTTATTGGGGGGTAGTTTGACCCAGAGTTTCTGTTCTTTGCCCTAAAGCACGTCTCCTGCTGCTCTTTTATCACGCGTTGTTTTCCTCTGCTATTGCTGCTTTCACCTCTCCACTCTCCCTTTTTTTTTCTGTAACACCATTCAGGCTGCCGTTCTGCACGGCTTCGCTTCCTTTCCAAACAAACTGTTTTCTTTTTCTGGTCTTTTCTGAAGAGAAATGTGTCCTGTTCTTGGTTTAAAGCCCGACCTGTTGAGGGCAGTGAACCACAAAAGCCTCACAATATGTCGAATTAGAGAGAAAAAAAGAAAAGAAACAGGAGCTCGGCAGTAACTGCACCTGCTTTCATTCATGCTTGTAAAATAAAAATCAAATAGCATTAAGACCTTTGCATTGCAATTTAAAAACCGTTAGCAGTGATAGTTTTATATGACACATTTTTTTTATTTGGCTTTTGGTCAATAATCGTTCTTTTATGCTGTGACTCTTCTGTTTTTATTGACTTCTCTTTTATTGGCTGTTTTATACATTTGTATTGTTTTTAGGTGTTTCTATTTTATGACAGCTTTTATCTGTGTTTAATGTGTATGTATGTGTATTTTGATTGACTTTTTAGGTTTAACTCTGTGCAGTGCTTTGGTCAGCTGACATGCCGTTTTTAAATGTGCTATATAAATAAAATTGGATTGGATTGGATTGGATATGTATTTTAAATCAAAATAATACTTTTAATAGCTGATAAATTAATAATAATTAATATAATTCCTTCAAATTGTGCCAGCATTTAAAATAGATCATCTCATAATGACAAATCATGGTGGTATAGTTGTTTTGATGAAAAAAATAATCGTTTGCAATCCCGCTCAATATTGCAAGATTTCTCTCTGTTAGCATTCAGAGAGAATACGAGTGATGTCCAACATCTTTCAAATTGACTGAAATATAAACCTTTTTTTTATATATAATAATAGATAATATATGTATGTACATAATAGTTGAGCCATGAGCCATTTTTTGCTAAGACTGATTAGATCTTACAAAAATCGTCCACTGATTTTTATCCAAGAGTTTTGTTGAAGGGGACATATTATGTAAAACTCGCTATTTGAATCCTTTTGTGCTGCCATTTGGGTCTCTACTGACTCTATAAACACTCGTTGCTTGAAAAAAATACCCATCCGTTCTCTGTGGTTGTTTTGCTTTAGGAATTGAGTCTAAAATGAGCCATTTCAAAAAGTTCCTGTTTGTGATGTCACAAGTGGGAAAATGTACATAGGACTGCCTCTCATTGAGAGGCTGGAAGAACAGTGGCTCTACTCCGAGCCCCTCTCAAATATCAAAGCTTATTAGCTTAGACCAGCCAATCAGGGGAGGGGTGAGTGTGGCCAGCCCCAGCTTGGATAAGCCCTGAGACAGCTAATTCTGGAAGGTACTAAAAATGTCAAAAATTAAGTTGCTGAAATACTTTTATGTGAGAGGGATTTAGTGCAAAGAACTTCATAAACATTTTTGCATCAAACATAAAACTTTATAACTTTCAGAGTCCTAATATGTCCCTTTTAAAACAGGACAGACTCCAACCGTTACGCAGAGTTTTTAGCAAAGATGCCGTGTGATGTTCAGGGCTAAAAAGCAACACACCCCAGAAGAAGATCAAGACCACTTCCAACATAACTGAACACAAAAATAGTGAACATCCAATCTAGCACTAGCATACAAAGTCCTGGATGGTACGGCTTCCATCTACCAGAATCCTCTTGCAAAGGCCTACGTCACGGCCCGGCCGCTCCAGTCATCAACAGATCGTCGGCTAGCAGTGCCTACACCACGCTCAGGACAATCCAGACTCATTTCACGCATCGTTCCACAGATGTGGAATGACCTACCAAGCACTACTAGAAAATGGGCTTCCTTGTCGATAATCAAGAATCTCCTGAAGACCCTGCTCTTCAGAGAGCTTCTGCTAAACTAGCACCCTCCCAGCACTCGTGCCCCACTCTACTGCACAATCCAGGTTCGCTTCCCTCTATGATTCATTATGCTGCCTCGCTGCCACCTAGGATTGACTGAATAGTGTTTGTGGTTAGCCTCAGGGGCAACCTGCTGGCTTGATTATCACCTGTAAGTCGCTTTGGACAAAAGCGTCTGCTAAATATATAAACATAAACATCATGGACTAGCAGGTAAAACAGGGCTTGTGTTTACTTGTAAAGACTTGTTTATTTGCAAAAATATTCCCTCCATCACAGTGGTGGGCAGTCAGGGCCAGCAAAGCCTTCTCTGCTGGCCTAAACATACTCAAAAGCGTAAATGTATTTTCTTTCCTTTGGTAATTATTTTTAACTAAAAAAAATGTTTACTGGTCTATTTTCTTTATATCCTATTATACCCACTTGGCTGTGCTGCTTCCAGTGTTAAAATACCAAGGCTGGGTGTTATCCAATCAGATTTAAGCTAGCTTGTGTTTTCAGGCAGATTCTGCCCTAGGCCTTCAGAATCAATCGAGAAGCCCACTGTCCACTGTAAGTGAACAGAGACAATCTAGTTGCGATAGCCAATCAGCTCACGAGTCAGCTTGGCCCGGGCCAGCTAGCTGGCCTCACGCAAAAGCTGACATGAACGCATCCTGTGATTGGATAAGCAGTAGTTAGAACTTTTCTAGCGGCATGAAGCAAAATATCAAAACTAAATACAGAGATTTGTATCTATAGGCAGCTATCGGTGTGTTTTTGAACACATGATGGCTGAAAGAGGAGAAGAGACAGACTTGGTTGCAGATTAACTTGCCACACCATTTTCAAGACGGACCTTTCAAGAAAAAATGGATCTTGTGAGAACAGGTCGTCCGACTCCAATGCTAGCTGGCTTGTCCCAGCAGGGGAAATGATTTGTTCGTCATTTTCAGGCAAGCAACTATGAACGGTACCCACGGCTAACAGCTTCAGAGAACCGCTGCAGGTTATTCTGCTGGGAATGCCTGTTGCTCGCATCAGATGGATTTGGTAGCATTAAAGCGCGTTAAAACGAACGCCAGAAACACGACCGGACAGACACGTCTTTCAGCATTAGCCTCCATGTCCGTAGAAAAGGACCTTCTCATGGACCTGAAGCGCACAGATAAACTGTACAGAGCCACTGAGGTTTTCCTGAGGAAAGAAAGAAGGATGGATTTTATCTTCAAATGAGCAGGAGAGAAGGGGATCCATGCTGGACATTTATGTTGGTGAGTAGAAACATTTTATTAGTATTTTTTAATGTTTTGTCATTTTATTTTGTTAATAATCAATAAATGTAACGAAATAAAATGGCAAAATGAAATTATTCTGTGTTCTGTTTCTATGCAATTTATATTGTGTATGACGTGGTGTGTGCAGCTGTGCCAACATGTTCAATTGTTTCGCGGTGCAATTTTCTCCAAAACAAATGCAAATAATGTGTTTGCTTTACTTATTTATTTTATTGTCTCATCTCTTAAACCCATCTTTCATTTCTGAGATTTGACGGTATCCGTGGTCAGCTTCCTACTCTCAACTGGGAATGCGAGTTTGATTTTAAAGACTCTGGAAATTATGTGTCTTGACCGGCCACTGGTGTGTGTGTGTGTGTGTGTGTGTGTGTGTGTGTGTGTGTGTGTGTGTGTGTGTGTGTGTGTGTGTGTGTGTGTGTGTGTGTGTGTGTGTGTGTGTGTGTGTGTGTGTGTGTGGTTTCTCCAGCTGTGATGTCCTATTGATGGTATTTTAAGGTGTATTAAATTAGATTGGACTGAATAGGAAATCACTGAAGGCCCAGGGGTGGAACCATAGACTGTACATATACAGGTGGAACGCACCGCCCGCCACTGCTCCATCTTCACAAAATGTTAACTGTTTTAATCTGGATCCACTATGGAACATTTAGACTTTCACCTGCTGAATGCATTTTAGTAAATCTGTAAACTCACCTTCCAGATACTGCCCTAAACTCCAGATCTGAAACATCTCTGTCTGAACCTCCACTCCCTCGACTCTCACAAATCTAGTTTTGCCTGCTTTCCGCCCCGAGGCCCTTCAGTCCGACATGGCTTCACATAGCTCATACTGCATGTGATTAATGTTTATACAAGAGACATGGAGATAAACAAGAGAAAATAGATTAAATGAGACAAAGAAGCACAAATGAAGGAGGATAACTGATCATTAAAGGGAGTGTCAGTGAGAATTTGCATTTAAAGAATCATTTTGAGGAAAGAATGCTTTAGACATATGATGTCGCTCATTAAATTTATTGCAGCTTATCCAATCACACATTAAAGCTTGGCAGTCTAGCTTCTCAAAAACCGAGCGTGCTCTAGTGTGCTTGTATATGTGGCATGCAAATGTTACAGTATATAGTAGCTGCATGTGTTTGAACTTGCATGAGCATTTCTGTATCTATACAGGCATATTTTGAACTCTCCTGCCCTTTTTTTAATGACGCCATACAGACGTGGCATCTTACATTCTTTTGAGTTGAGCCATAAGGCGTCATAAACCTTAAACCACACAAATAACGCATCTTTCTCCTTGTTTCTACTCTCAGCTGCAGTAGACGTCCTCACACGTGACGACCACGTGAATAATAAAAAACACCACTTGATAAGATCTTGTTTTGACAGATCCAACGAACGCTGCTTCAGTTAACTTTGCACCAACGGGTTTTAGTTGTTTACAGTATTGAATTGGTGTTGTATTCACTTTTTAGTGCTTTTACTATTTAAGCAGTTTAGCGAAATAAAAATTTTTTGAGAAAAACTGAAAAAAGTTTCTCTTTAGCCCACATGGTAAATATCCACCATATTTTCTGTTAAATGTATGAATGTTATAAAGAAACTTGATGCCAAAGGCCCCAAATTTAATGTATCTCAAACAGCAGGACTGGAATAAATGGATTATTTTACATTGTTCTTAGACCACATGCCAATCACAGTGGAAATCAGAAAACCTCAACCTCAACATGAAACTTAAGGAAAGTTGGCTGCTGCTTCTGAAATGTGCAGCTCGTAATCACAACACCGCAGGAATACAAAAAATGTGTCTGGACATTCGGTGAATGTATTATTTATGTGACTGGTTTATTTATTAGTGAATCATCTTTTCTGTTAGACTTCTCCATCCACTTTTTAAACGTGTTTTTCATACGGTGCTGAGAGATGGGTGTTCTGCCACAGACCAAAAACAAACCTTATTTCATGATTGCAACTTGGTAAACATCTATTGGACTATTTGTTGACAGTTAAAATGCAGAAAGATGCAACATGTTACATAATTTTTTTCTTAAAAAAAGTTTTATCCATGCAGATTTTGTATTGTTTATTTATACAAGTATGTATTTTTGTTTTATTGTGTTTTTAGTTAGTTTTATTTCAAACAAAGAAAACACATAATTAAAAAAAACTGAAAAAAATATATATATAATCATCAACCTTATTTCTTCTTCTCTGTCTGAAAAGGAGAAGGCTGAAGTTGGAACTTAAATGTCCCTACCCCTTTTATACATGTCATTCTTTACTTATACTTAGTATTACTATACCAAATGTAACACAAAACTACATTAATACAAACAAATAGTACAAATCACCCAAACAACCAAACCATATGGGAAAAAAGAAAAAAAAACACATCTTTTTACATTTCATACTCAAACGTATCTTTCTTTAGAATAAAGGACAAACACATAAATCATCTATTTTTAAGCTAAGAACATTTATAGTTCATTTCCTAACATTACATGAGGAGAAATTAAGCATCCAAAGTTACTTTTATTCAAGTTCTTAAAAAAAACGAGTCAGTTTCCATCATGAAAAAAGTATTTCACTTTTCCAAAATAAACGTAGCAACTTGTTCCATTGATCTTCTTTAGATAGGATTTTACAAAATCGTCTGCACTCAGCTCTAAAAGACTCAAAACTGTTGAGTTTAGGTGTTGAAGGGACTGGGCTGTTGGCCAACCTGAACAAGCAGAGACCTGTTTAGCCAACAGGAAGATGATAGGGATGAAGGAGAGGGCTGTGGTTACATGAGCTCACGATGCCGGAGGCAGCAAAGGCCAAAGTCACTCTGGATGAGGGTGAACTGACATCAACACTAATAAGTTGACTATTTTCATAAACTCAAGATGTTATTAACATATCTGTAAATTTGTGAAAATCACATCATACAGATGTTTTTAAAAGGAGAGTTTGATCCTGACATTCCTAAAATATGTCCTTTATTTCAATGTAACAAGACACTGCACATCATTAAACTGAGATTGACAGATTGAGGTAACCTGAAGTCCTCGAGATTAACCTGTTTGTCAGTCAGTGTATATGGTGAGGGATTAGGGGTTAAAGGTTGAAGGTCATGGGCCACAAAGATGAGCAAAGCAGGACAGACAGGTCTTTACAAGACTGCTTCTTCACCCCGAGGGCGCTGTGTTGTGTTTATTCTTTATAAACGGCGTATGGAACACACAGTACACAAAAACACACAGCTAAACAACATAATAAAAGTAAAGTTAAAACATCTGCTATTGATTTATTTATCAAACTCATTTTGTTTATTCAGACTCTACCTTTTAGAAGAAGCAAGACTGAGAAATGGTGGATAGGTGAATTTTACCGTATTTCAGACACAAAATGATTTAAATATCAACTCCCAGCATCTGCTGGATTTTAAAATTGTCTTGAACTTTGTCTTAGAAAAACTTTTTGTTTTGATTTCTGTTCTTTGAGCATCTACATAACATCTGATAGTTTGTTGGGGCTCAAAATGGCCCAGAAGTCCTCATAAATGGTCGAACACAACCCCAAAGGAAAACCCCACAATCAAAAGACTGGCCTGCCTGCCCCACCCACTTGAACAGGACAATAATATTAAATGAGTTACGTGCTGATTGGCCAGTTTACTCTAATGGCTCTGGTGCCTTCTCTAGGTCAGGGACGAGGTCCTGCCTCAAGTAGAGGAGTTTAAGTATCTCCCGGTCTTGTTCTGGAGTCAAGGAAAGATGGAGTGTGAGATTGATAGGCAGATTGGTGCTGCATCTGCAGTGATGGTGGCGCTGTACCAATCTGTCGTGGTGAAGCGAGAGCTGAGCCGGAAGGCAAAGCTCTTGATTTACTGGTCAATCTACGTTCCTATCCTCACCTATAGTCGCGGACTTTGGGTAGTGACCGAAAGAACAAGATCGCGGATACCAGCGGCCAAAATTTGTTTTCTCTGCAGGGTGGTTGGGCTCTCCTTAAGAGATAGGGTGAGACACTCGGTCGGGGCTCGGAGTAGACCCGCTGCTCCTCCACGCTGAGAGGAGCCAGTTGAGGTGGCTCGGGCATCTGATCAGGATGCCTCCTGGACACCTCCCTAGTGAGGTTTTCTGGGCACGTCCAACTGGGAGGAGACCCAAGGGAAGACCCAGAACACGCTGGAGGGACTATGTCTCTCGGGTGGCCAGGAAACGCCAAAGGATTCCCCCGGAAGAGCTGGCCTAAGTAGCTGGGGAGAGGGCGTCCCGGGTTAGGCTGCTACCCCCGTGACCCAACTCCGCATAAGTGGCTGAAAATGGATGGATGGATGGATGGATGGATGGATAGAGTTTAAGGGTTATGCTCTTAATCAAAGAACAGAACATTTGAGAAGCATTTACATAAATGCCCTGCTTCAAACACACCTGTCATTAATAACCTGTCCTCCAGCAGGAAGGGAGAATGAAGACAGGGATTCCCATAACTTTGTGCACATGTGAACACTAAAATCACAAACAGATTCAGCAACACACATTTGCATCCATAAGAAAATGATGTAAGAGCAAACGATAACCATGGAAAATAAGTTTACCTGTAAATTACGTTAAATAATTAGTGTAAGTTCAGAATACTGACCCATGTCGCTTCAGTTGGTCTTCAGCTTTGATCGTACTATGAGGACAATTTGTTCATCTTTCCATTGTATTATTTATAAAATGTAACACAAATCTATTATATGACTAAAAACCTCGGTAGAATACAGCTGAAGAAATGAGCTACATCTGAACTTAACTATGTGAACAAATGTGGCAAAAATTGCTCTGAAATATAAAATATAATAGAATTTTACTACATGCAAATATAAAGTACAACATACAAATGGAAAGTGCAAGAGGGTTGTGGGCACTACCTACTACATTTGACACAAATGGATATTTTTTTTTATTCTGAACAAGTATTATAATCATGAACATTACAGCTAAATTATTCGTTGTGTGTTTGTGCGTTGAAAACAAGGATGTGTCAACCCAAATGATGCCACATCCTCCTCAGAGCTCCCAACTAAGAAACCTGGCTCAGGTTCACTGGGAACAAATCGCTGCCAACACTCCTCTGGCTCTGCAAACACAGCTGTGAACCCACAAACATGCACACACTTAATGTGTTAAGACAACAGAAATGTCTGATGACACAAATTAACATTCATTTTGACATTAAAACACTATAAACACCATCTGGGTCAACAGATAAACTGATTGTACAGTCCCATGGGAAAGAAGCAACACGACGGCAATAAACGTTAATGGGAAATGGTTAGAAATATGGAGTGGAGTATGATGAATGAATGTACGAATGAATGAATGAATGAATGAATGAATGAATGAATCTTTTTCTTCATTTCTAAATTAGTCATTGACACATTTTAAAGTGTGTTTCTGTGTAAAAATTCTGAATGTCTTCCTTTGATGGGAGAAGAGTTGATGTATTAAATGGCTAAATAGATTACTGTAAAACCATTCACTACCATTTTAAAATGGTTTCAATGTTAACGGGGTTTACGCTCTGGATGAATAGTGTGTAAAAAATAGACTCACAGTATAAATTTAGCAGAGCAATGTGACAAAGCTTGTGGGGTGTGCTCCAGACGCCCAACTCCGCATTAGGTGGAGACAAACCCTTTGGGTGTGTACGAATCCAGGACTATAACAATGGCTACTTGCCACATTTTACGCTTCGCAGGTGTTATGCTACAAATACGCATTTGGTGAAAAACCTAGGCATAACTTCTCTCTTGATAACTTTATTCCATCTTTTCTTTCTGCCCTTCACTGTCCTCCACTCAAAAACCAACTTATGGAGAGAAGGATAATAAAAAACAGTAAAGAACGGGATTATCAGCTGTTTAAAAATTATTTCTGTCTCAACTAATCTGGAGTGTTTAAATTCTGTTAAGCCCTATAAAAATTAAAAATGACAGGAGTAGTTGGGTAGGAATGTGTGTATTAAAAAAGTCTCATTCCTCTCAAAGTCTTTACGAACCTTTTTTTTCTGATGGTTTATTTTCTTGCGGTCTAAAACTGGTCAATGGCACACGAGGTGACCATACTGCCAGAGTGGGCAGATCTAATCAGACATATGGAAGGAAGCAATGAGGTGACCCGCAGAAGGATAAAAAGGAGGAGGTAAATATCCTCCCCATAAAAAAAAAAAATCTGCAACCGTTTTTAAGGGAGCTTAATCGGATTCAGGGAAGCTTAGTGGGAATTTGCCCGGAGAAATGGTCTTATTATTATGAATTCTTTGTTTGGAGGATGCTCTTATCTCCAGGCTAAATTAGAGGGGATTATTCTTTTATTCCCGCCCTTCCATCTCATAATACTGGGAAACCCGTTCCCCGATAATTAGGTCTAAGTGCCCTTGTTTCGTTTGCCACAGTAGCGCAGTACCTTCAGCAGCACAGCATGAAGTGTTATCATGAACTCGAACCCCACATAAAGGAGAGGTTAAAAGAAAGCACCTCAACATTCTGAATCCTAATTGTTTTTCAGCAGGAACTCCTCACACTGTGGGAAAAGGTTTCTCCACTGGTTTCCTACAGTGGGCCAGCATTAATTAGTGAAACCACTACAGTTACAATGTGAAAGGAAAAGAACTTAAAGGGTGAGTATTAAGTTTTGGCTTCATATTCTAATTAAAATATGAATAAATGGTGACACTTTACAATAAGAGTCCCTTTATTAATGTTACTTAGTGCATTATTAAGCAATAATTAACAAAGGATCACTTTATCAACGTTCCCAATTTTGTTAGCTATTAAGTGTTCTTAATGTTAGGACAAAGGGCCAGGCGGGTGTCTGCTAAGTTATGCATTACTTTATATTAACATTAATATTAAGCAGTTGTTAATACTTTATTTAATAGTTTATTAATGCTTAATAATACACTTTGCACCCCCATAATTAACAAGTAATGTTAATAAAGGGACCCTTGTAAAGTGTTATCCATAGAATTTATACCCAAAGCACTTGTTCTGTTTAGACCAAGCCTCCACAATGCGGCTCTAAAATTGGTCTCAACCCGGAAGTACCAAAAATTGCAGTTCCACCCTCATCCACTGGGGGCTGGTATCAGAAGCGAGCAAATCCTCATTGACTCCCATGTTAAAAATACCAATGTCACAGCAGAAATAAACATGTTTACAGCCTGGTACCAAAACATGTTTTTGGTTTAAATGATCTAGTTTACACTCATGACAACTCTGAGGGGGGTGAATTTTTTTCTCACTCTTCCGTTTAAGTGTATTAAAAGCCTAAAATTCTGTATAATTAATGAGCATCAGACCCACGTGACCACAGAGCTAGCTCCGTGGAAAGGCCTCAGTAGAGCCTAGGTCTGGCTTGGATACTGCTCTGGGATTTTGAGTCTCTGTGTTTGTGTATTCTTTTTTGGATATTTTTTGTGCAATTGTTGGACAAAATGACTTGCTGTGGCATTAATTGCACTAATAGAGCGTCCAAGGAGTCTCCACTTCATTTTTTTCTGTAAGTAAAATTATATTCATGTATTTTAGGTCACTGCCGAGCTGAGCTTAGATTTTAACATGTACTGTTTAACCATGAAATTTAAATGTAATAGGGTAAAACCCAGTGCATTTAACATAATGCTGCACTTTAGAAAATGGTTGAAATATAACATGTTGGTGGAGCTGGGTTCCGATTATCGACTTGTGGAGCTCTCGGGAGACCGATGTTTTCCACCCGGTTCTCCCCTCCCCGCAGCTCGGCGCATCTCTGTCTGATCGCGGCTTCTGTCTGCTGCTCGGGCTGCCGGCTTGTGGAGCTCTGGGATGGAAACCTTTCCACCCAGTTCTCCCCAGCGGCAGCTCTGCGCATCTCGGATCGCAGCGGCGCTTGTCTGCTGTGCGGCTGCCGGCTTGTGGAGGTCTCGGAGACCTCTGTGTTCCACCCGGTTTTACCCAGCGGTCAGCCCGGCGTATCTCTGACTCAGAAGCTCTGGCGTTGTGCACAGTTAACTTCGGTTGTAGCTAGGTTGCTACCTCCGTTAGCTTAGCTCCTACCTCAGCATTAGCTTTGGGTTAGCTTCAGGTTAGCTTGTAGCTAGTTTGACCGGGTGTCGTCAGTTGATCCCAGCCTTACAACCCCACCCTCAGCTCCACCTCTCTTCCCTTTTATGGAATTGCCTGGGCTTGAAGGAACTTGTGACACGGTCAAAATGGCGGTGGTGGCCACCTCCCATTTTAGCAGAAAAATGTATTATTGGAGCTTATGGAAACCCATTGTCCATATATGTATGTTGATGGTTTAGACCTGATTTTGTCAAATCCACATCGTATCAAAGTTCTACAGTTTTAGAGTTTTTAGCCTCTTCCAAGAGAAAAACAAACAAACTTGTGAGCCGGCATCATGGCCTCAACTCAACACTGTTGACATCAAGCACAAAACGTGAAATGTGTGACGCACGTCTCCTTCATACCATTATTTTGAAAACATGTCACTGTCACACCGATTTTCTGTTATGACACATTTGGTAAAACACTGTTAGAAAGGATTACATGGTGTTTACTGCTGTTTATGCTTTTAAATCCCACGGTCACACAGATTGATTTTTCTCAGTACATGATATCCTTTAGTCTGTAGAAGGCAACTAAGGTACGGTGTATATTTAAGCACATCCTCAGGTCTCAGGTAAGCATTGTCAGACATTAGATCAAACAGCATTGTTTCCACTGCCGTTCCGCGTCGCTGATGCTTCCAGTGGGAAATAGGAGTCAGAATCAAACGTCTGTCAGACAAAACAAACTCAGGAAAATCTTTGTTAGACAAGACAGACTGAGAAGTATCCTGCAGGTGGCACTGTTGTTGGTAGTTTTCTTTCTTAATTGTATTTATTTATTTGTATTTGTTAGAAAGACATCCAAATAGTACAAAAGTTATTACACTTCTAAGAACAGAAGTGAAGCATTATTGTCTGGTCGCCGTCAAATTGTCCAATTACATCATCAACATGCAGTGACAGAAAGTAAGATTCAAGCTCCTAGCATTAACAAACTTCCCAACTTAATTGTAGCTTAATAAAACATAAATATAGCAAAGGTAGAACAAATGACAAAAAACGTACTGTGGTGTTGTTAGAAGCCTGACTAACATTCTGGCGCTGTCGCATGTTGATGACGTTATTTGGTATTTCGGCCATGCCCTACGTCGTAGGGCCTACGACATCCAGAAAGAAAATGGCGCTTATTTTTTCCTCTGTTCTTTGAATGCAATATTGTGCCACAAACTGTCGAGATATGTGTGTGACAAATGCAATGATTTAACTAAAGTTAAAGTAAACAGAACTACTGACAACAGCGCCACCTACAGGATGCTTCTCTGTAGCTTGTTTCATAAAACAATGCCATCTATTTGATGCGAAGCTGAGGCGGCATCACAGAGCCTTTGGTCGTTCATAAGTGGTCAGACTGTGCCGGTAATGTCGCACGATCATGTGTTTTTCACAAAAGATTATGCAATGACGGTATAAAGGGCATGTGGGGGCGGTCTCTGCACTGTCACGGACTTCCTTTTAGCTTGGCTATATTTTGGACATTACTTGCTTGTCCACATCTAGTCCCTCTACTTTTCTCATCCCCATTAATAACTTTCAAATGAATATTCATGTGTTTGATTTTCACAGTGAAATTATATAACAAAAGACCTGAAATCTTGATCCAATCACTGCCTGCGTTTTGCCACAGATGAATTTATAAATGTCAGTAAATTCCTCCTAAATCTTGGTGCATCCTCTTGTCTTTGATTTCTTCTGCCAACATTTTTATTTCTTTCCTTTATAGCTGAGATTCTTTTTGTCCAACAGGAAATATCTGTCCTTCGTCAATATGCACTGACACACAGCGTCTGTCTCTTCAGTGACTCCAGACTACAAGCCAGAGCTACTTCTGCCTCAGAAACAGGGTCTATTGGTTTGTTTTGACCAATTCTTTAGCATTAATATTGTTTGTTGGGTTCCTGTTGGGCTTCTTCAAATAAGTTGTAAGTTATGTATTTAAACTTTCATAATTGTTGTTTTCAGCTTTCCTCAAGCACTGGCAATGAACTAAACTATGAATTAAGTGAACTGAGTCTCTAAGACTTTATATAGTCACTGCATTTTTTATGGTATTAAACGTATTAAAGGACAAGTGCACAACAAACACTTCTTATTCTAGAATAAGATGAATAAGTTTTAGATAAAAAATTGTGTAATAAATAAAACTGAGAATTTGTTGTTGGGATCACTCTGAATGCCTAATAGAATTTTATTTATGTCTGTCAAAACAGAAAATGTTTGTGCAAATTAGGGTTGTTCAGTATTGGCTTTTTTACCAATGTCTTAAAACAATAAAAATAAATTTTTTTGTCCGCCCCGTTGACTGACATTCATAGCGATGTGTGCGTCACAATGTTTGTTGTCCAATAAATGAACAACAGCATGCGGAGACAGTTTGAAAGACAACTGTAGATTCCACCCCATAGTTCCGTCTATGGGTCTTGGCCAGACTATTTACAGTATATTCACATGTATAGGATGGCTTGCCAGGCTAACAAAATTCTCGAAAGGGGGAAAACTCTGGATTGCTGCTTGAAGTCACATTGTGTGGATTATTTTCCCCCAATCAGTCCCAAACCACACTTTCTTACTCAAGGACACAAGGCTGAGATGTGTTTCCAAATTTCCATGAATAATTTGAGAAAACTTTGACAGGAAATGTATCTTGCACATTTTTGAACATGTCTTTCATTCTAGCAAATTCAAAAAAAAAATTCAGTCATTTGACAACATTTTGAAAATGAGATCCACATTTTTTATCATTTTAAATTCTGTTTTATAAAGTAAATAGAAACTCTTCATCTAAACTTGCCACAATCCTGGGAAGTATGAAAAAATTCTAATAGGAAACCAAAGTGCCCACACATGAAGCCAACCACAACACAAACACATTATGTGAAGATAAAGTGGCTCTGAGTGATGGTGGAAAGTCTCTTTTTGCCCTCACTGGCAGCTGCTACCTTTCCACTCAAACAACATCTGTCATTCATGATGAAAATAACAGGGGAAAGCTATCGTCAAGTTACAGATCAGACACACCAACCTTTGAATATCAGAAGCTTGTAAAATGCTTGCATCTGACTTCAATGGATGTAAGTAAAAATATACATAAAAATACCTTATGGAGGCAGAAAGAGACAGAGTTGTGTGTCTTTAATCAAGCCAGGTGCATCTGTCAAACACACCATGAGCACACAAATTCACCACAACAAAGTGGCTGCTGAGTGTCTGAGAAAACGTGACCAAACGTATCCCTTCCATCCATCACAGGAACAGAAGAAAACTGTTTTATGTACAAAGGACAGGTCCACTGTAGCCTATTAGCAATCCTTTAAAGTGGAATGCAGCATCTGTTTGTTATGAATCCTGCATGCACCAAAAAAGTTCACTATTTGTTCATTTTGGTTCCAACGGGAGTGGAAGTAAGTACAGCATGCTTTTTTCACATGTGTGTGCAAAAATTTGCACAAATGTGTCTGTTGGCACACCACCAGATGCAGGCAGGGATGAGCACTCTGCTTTGATGTGGAAATCAGAGGACTGAAGAGGGGCTACAAGCAGATAAAACACACTAAAATGTCATTTTAGTCTACATTTATAATGAGATTTATCAACCTGTCAGTGGGATTAAAGATGGAGGATGATGAATAAATGCTTTCAGTTTCAGGGTTTTTCTACAGATACCTCCAACAATGACAAAATGTGATAAAGGGAAATAAAGCTTGTGTTAAAAAAAATCTTGCAAAGAAAACCATTAATTAAAAAAAAAGCAAATAGCGTGAAATATGTTTAGTTAATGAGTCTGTCACAGGAGAATCATACCTGCATTTGGATCAACATCCTGATTACAGTCTGTGATTAGCATGTGGGTGAGCCTGCAGGAGTGTGTGTGTGTGTGTGTGTGTGTGTGTGTGTGTGTGTGTGTGTGTGTGTGTGTGTGTGTGTGTGTGTGTGTGTGTGTGTGTGTGTGTGTGTGTGTGTGTGAAACTGCCCATCAGTCATTGTGCATTCCAATCTTTTTATGACCAGATTTTTGTGATTCTGCCTTCAAACAGATATTATATATGTGGACTCAGCAATGTAAAAACTGGCTATTAATAGAAGTAAAGTAGGCTATTTCCAAGTCTGTGCACCAGCTACTTTCTGTTTGTGTTACTGCTGCTTCTTTTGTTTTATGGCCTCAGTAATCTGTCATTCTTTAAAAATGAGCAACTGTGAGGCAATGCTTTAAAAAAAACGTGTCTGGGAAAGATTCCCTCCTGATAAGGATCAGCAGAGGCCACAAACACTAGGGCTGGGGGTAAAAGATTATTTTTAAAACGATTATTCTGACGATTATTTTATCAAATAGTCGTCTATTCTAATGACTATTTAGATGATTAATCTAGTGATTATTTTTTTATTGCACAATTAATAAAAACAAGAAAATCTAAAATAAATTCCTCCAAAAAAGTGATAAATTGGTGCTGTAAGAGAATAAACACTACAGACCTTCCATTTTGTATAACAATGCTTTTATTGTGTTGTGGTTGGTTATGTTCTGGTGACATGTAGAACTTGGGAGAGCAGGCTGCTGCCTGAGAGGTGGTTGGAGACGGAGTGTCTCCATGCTGCTTTGTTTTGGTCACTTATGTGCGTGAGGTGAGGGGTGCTACCACCCTTCCTGGGGAGTTTGGCTTGTGTGCAAAAAGGAAGGGACAATAACACGGGATTTAAAAGTTAAAATGATGATCAGGTCAACAGGTCCCCATCAGGCTGGGGACAGGGATGTCTGGACCTCTCGCCTTAGGCTACTGCCCCTGCGACCCGACTCCGGATAAGCAGGTGAAAATGGATGGATGGATGGATGGATGGATGGATGGATGATGGAGCTTAAGTATGGTTTTAGTAAGGATTCTTCGCAATGTTTGATAAATGAGACCCCAGCTCTTTAGGTAACAAGATGCTGAGCAGATGCATTTACACATTCAATCACATCTTTGTCCAAATCTCTGAGCTTTTAATGTTATGACCATCCATGCATCCATCATCACAGTCGCTGACGTCCGAGGGCACAAAAACATTTATGCAGAATTAAAATATTCTGTTTCTAATCATTAAAGAATGAATCTCCGTAAGATTCATGTGGTCACCTAGTCTTTAAGATCTTGTGCCACAAATTTTAATGTTGCTTTCTGTAAAACAACCAAGAGAAAAAAAGATGACTGGAGAATAGTTGATCATACTTTCTGTGACATACTTTAAATACTGTACAAGAATGTTTGACATTCAAATTATCCCTCAAACACACACACACACACACACACACACACACACAAACACCGACGCATACAGAAATGCATCTGACTGATCCTATAATTATCCTGCAGCATGACTTTGATCCCAAATCCTGCTACAAATCATTTAGCACCTACAGTGCTGTCATTTCAACAGCAGGCAGACTAAAATTGCTAAAATTCATTGAGCGACAAACACAACTTCTAATAAAACGTACAGACAGAAAAAAAGTTTAAAGAAAATAAAAGGTGTGTCTTGGAAATTCTTTACTACTTTCCAGATTAAGATGATGTGTTCATGTTATGGGGATGTTCATCTGTTTAGTGCCGGTTCATCTAAGGCATAGGCATATGCAAATTAAGCGACTGCTTGGGGCCCCCCAAAAAGCACCACGATGATTTGAGGAAAAACTGTTTTATTAACTTTTAAATCATACAAATTAAATCCCTTTTTACAAGAAATCCGTGCCGGCAAATTAGCGTAATATTACCGCAACGGTGTGCCTTATAAAAACCCCGTGGCAGCATGACATTGCGCAAATTTTGCGCAATGTCATGCTCGGCTGGCAACTATGTTGAAAATGAAAGTAAGCACGAGCCGTAAGTTTCGCTTTTTGAACAAAATCAGCTGAGACAGCAAACTGGAGCACCGCAGCGCTCCATGAGCATTTCTCTGTTAGAGCTGAAGCTCAGATCATCAGAGATTGCACAGGGACTGATGGGGACAGACACCTTTAGGAGCGGCTTGTTAAAAAAATGTAACGATCACGGCTTCAATCGCAATAAAAAGCAAGTTATGTCCAAGAGAAATGGAAGTCAGTGGTATCACAGAGACCACCCCATACAATCTTTATGCCGCCGTCGCCTAATCTTTTATAAAAAGGACACAATTGCACCACATGACTACCATGGTCTGACCACTGATAAATGACCTAAGGGTCCTTGATGCTGCCACGACGTTGCGGCTAATTAACGGCATTATTTTGTAAAAACGGCTTCAATGATATAACACAAGGAAATTTGTGTTATATACTTTACAATGGCTTTAAATGTTATTTTCTGTATTGTCATTTGGTTTTGTGTTGTAGTGACTGCACATTTTACACATCTAGTCCAAATTTTAAGAACAAATAACAATAAACTTAACTTGTTTACTATAAATTCAATGTACATCCACTGAGGCTACTTTGAAATGCTGTGCTGGTGCAATGCTGATGCTGTGAAGCTTGGAGGATTTTTACTGCTATTTTTTCACTTTTTTCACTTTTTGAGCATTTGTTATGATGAGTAACCATGGCAACAAGCAGGTTGACAATCGGGAGCAGCTGATTAACATTGGAAAGGCTGAAATAATACCTCAACTGAAGCCACAAATCCCAAATGAGCTAAAACGCAAGAAGCGTGGGTGCAGAGCGGGAGCAAAATGGAGACAAAGAAAGAGGAAATTCAAACCATCTCTTCCATCGATCATAATGGGCAATGTGAGATCACTGGCCAACAAGATGGATGAACTCCAAGCCCTTTCAGGGACTCAGCCAGAGTATCGGCAGTGCAGTGTTATGTGTTTCACTGAGACGTGGCTGCAGGACCATATCCCTGATTCCAGCGTCTGTCTGCCAGGATTCCTGACTGTACGAGCAGACAGAGATCTGAAGAGGAGCGGGAAAAGAAAATGAAGTGGAATGGCAGTGCTTGTCAACAACAGATGGTGCCATCCAGGTCATGTTTCAGTGAAATGTCGTCTCTGCAGCCCAGATGTTGAACTCTTGGCAGTAAGTTGTCACCTATATTATTTGCTAAGAGAGTTCACCAGTGTTATCTTGGCAACTGTTTATATTCTACCTTCAGTCATTGCTGAAAATGCATGTGATGCCATCAGTTCCTTTGTCGCTAAGCTACAAACCCAGCACCCCAATGCATTTATGGCTTATTCTGGTGATTTTAATCATGCCTCACTCTCTGCTACACTTCCAACATTTCAACAGTTTGTCAGCTGCTCCACCAGAGAAAACAAGTCATTGGATTTGTGTTAGGCAAATGTAACAAATGCATACATGTCCAAAACAAGACCTCCTCTGGGACAATCACATCACAATCTTGTTTTTCTCTGCTCAGAATACAAACCACCTGTTCACAGACAACCTGTGACAAGAAGAACTTTGAGAAAATGGTCACAGGATGCTGAAGAAGCCCTGCAGGGTTGTTTTGAGACCACAGATTGGATGACTCTCTGCCAAGGATATGAAGAGGACATCAATGCCATGACTGGATGTGTCACTGACTATATAAACTTCTGTGTGGACAATATCATACCCACCAGAACAGTGAGATGCTTCACTAATAGCAAACCCTGGATCACCAGTGAATTGAAGAATCTGCTAAATGAGAAAAAAAGAGCCTTCAAGGAGGGAGACAGGGAATTATTGAGGAGTTTACAAAAGCAACTGATGATCAAGATCAGAGACAGCAAGGAGGCATACAGGAAAAAGCTGGAGAACAAACTACAAAGGAACAATATCAGAGATCTCTGGTCAGGGATGAAGAAGATCACAGGCTTCAAGCAGAGGAAGGATTACACAGATGGCAGCCTGGACACAGCCAATGAAATGAACAAGTTCTTCAATAGGTTCAGTTCAGGAACAAACCCAGCATCCTCCTCGCCTGTCCCCAGACAATCAGAGACCCCATCCTCCTCTGATCCAACATTTTCCTGTCATACGCCAGCTCTTTTGTCCTCTAATGCAGTCATGGACTCTTATGGTTCTATAAATCTGTCTTCAACCAAGTCAGGATATACTGCTGCCCCGTTTACCGCCCCCTCTCTCCTATCTGTCTCTAGAAGTCAGATGAAGAGGCAGCTGGAGAGACTGAACAGGAACAAGGCTGCAGGTCCAGATGGTGTCAGCCCCAGGGTACTGAAGGCCTGTGCAGAGCAGCTCTGTGGGATTCTGCAGCACTTCTTCAACCTCAGCCTGGCCCAGGAGAAGGTTCCAGTCCTGTGGAAGACATCTTGCCTTGTTCCAGTTCCAAAGAAAACTCGCCCATCAGTCAATGATGACTACAGACTGGTTGTCCTGACATCCCACATCATGAAAGTCCTGGAGAGACTCCTGTTGGTCCACCTGAATAAGCAAACTATGACATATCGGGACCCGCTGCAGTTTGCTTATCACCATGGAGTTGGAGTTGAAGATGCCATCATCCAGCTGCTCCAACCAATCCACTGTCATCTGGACAAAGCAGGCAGCACTGTCAGGGTCATGTTCTTTGATTTCTCCCGAGTCGCGCTACCTTAATAGAGATAAGAGGGTTACATGAGGATAGAGTCAGGTGGAGGGGAAAAAAGCCCTTCAGAGTTACCCTCCACCGGACGGGCAGCTTTGCTCTGCAAAAAAACACCTCAACAGATATGCAACAGACTTCAGATAACACAACATAACATGAGACTCAATAGGAAGGCGGGGGGGGGGACTGGGATCCTGCTTCCCCCTGTAAGGGCAGACATCTCAGGCACTCATCTACTGTACAGTCACAGATGGGAGGGAGATCTTGGGAGAAGCAAAGAGTACATTGACTCCTACAGATTGATGACCTCGCCAGGCTGAAGTCCACCAATCCAAAGGCGGGGGGGGGGGTTGGGATTTCACAGCATCTGTCTGCATTCCTTCTTGGGGTGTGTATTTGCTCGCAGCTCAAGGCTACCAGGGCGTCAAATTCAGATAACAAGAATTTGTTTGGGTCAGGCTGAGATAATTTTCCTCTCTGCCTTCAGTCTTTAAACTGTTCATTTCCAGTCCTTCAATGAAGCCAATTTTGGGTTTTTAAACTTGTCCATACTGTCTGGTGACTCTCTCCGAGATGACATCCATTTTGCGCACTAATACTGGTATCGCAGCTAGAACATTGTCCAGCTTACGATTCACCTCGAGTAAACATCCCAGTCTGAGAAGTCTCCACACGGACGGTGCGGGTCACCCTCCAATTGCCCCCGACTTCCCAAATTTCCAGAAAAACAGATATCTTCCCACTCCAATCAGGAGAAATCCAGTGATCATCAGACCGAATATCCACACGTCTTAGATGTCCTCAATGGACAGCTGGCTGAGGCATATGATGTTCCACTCCTTCCAGGAATCCAACATATATCCCACCAGGTGTGTCCCTTGTGGACATGTGGGAGCCCCCTGCTCCGTTCTCATTGTTGAAAAAATCGTGTTGATCACATTGAATGACCAATTTATCAAATCCATAGTTAGTAAAAATAGAGTTTTTCAGATGAAATGCAGAGAAGCGCTCTGTGGCAGACAGGACAAAGAGCCTTGGGAAAAAAGATAAGGGAGCGGAAGAGAGAAGCGTCTGTACTCCTCGAGTGCCTTGAAGAAAAAAAATGACATGGAGATGGACAGGAAGTTGAGTACAGAGAGCTGGTGGAGCGCTCCGTGGCATGGTGTGGAAACAATCATCTGACCTTGAACGTGAGCAAAACAAAGGAGATGAATTTAGACTTCAGAAGAAACAGGATGAAGTCAAACACTGTTTCCATCATGGGAGAAGAAGTGGAGGTGGTTGAGGAATACAAATACCTTGGAGTTCACCTGGACAACAGACTGGACTGGAGAAAGAACAGAGAAGCCGTTTACAAGAAGGGGCACAGCAGACTGCACTTCTTGAGGATGCTTAGGTCCTTCAATGTCTGTAGCAAGATGCTGCAGATCTTCTACAATTCTGTTGTTGAGAGTGTAATCTCTTCAGCCATCGTCTGTTGGGGTAGCAGCATCAGAAGCAGGGACCTGAAGAGGCTCAACAGCCTAATAAAAAAGGTTGGTTCTGTTCTGGGGACGAGTGTGGAACCACTGGAGGAGATAATGCAAAGAAGGATTCTCCAGAGAATCAAGAAAATTATGGACAACCCTGAGCATTCTCTTCACAAGACTGTCCAACAACGGAAGAGTGTCTTCAGTCAGAGGCTTCTTCAGTTTTGCTGCAACACTGACCGCTACTGGAGATCCTTCCTGTCAACAGCCATTGTAATTGTGTAATTATTTTTATTCTGAGCTACTACAGCAATCAGAATTGAACAACAATACAACAGCTTGCCTTCTTTGTCCAAATGATTCCAAAATTAACATCCAAACACACACACACACACACACACACACACACAGAGGACAGAACTTAAATCCCAACACATTCTCACACCCGAAACGGCTAAAACTGACGATGGGTGACCAAGCGTTTGTCGGAAAGCAACACTCTTCTTTCCAACGCCCATGGTAAAACGGAGATTTCACAGAATTGTGACCTTTACCCTCTTGCTATTTAACCTACCCCTTACCCCCATCCTAACCTTAACCCACATGTGCATGCAAAACTTTGTTTCTAATTGTATCGTTCCTCTCAAACACAGTTACCGGGAAGTTTATAATGAGAAACTGGGTTAAGGACAGGGTGGGTGTGAGGGGAAGGTAAAACAGCATTTTAGAGGTAAAATGTCAGTGAAATGTGCGTTTTCCCGCAGGCTTTAGAAACCGATGCTCTGGCACTGAGCGGCGCCTACCGACCCATCGGAAACAAACACTTGGTCACCACTCATCAGTTTTAACCTCTTCGGGTGTGAGACTGTGTTGTAAATTCAGAGTGTCGAAATGGCCAAACGCATATTATTGTGAGGTCCTGGCTGAGGCCTTCTTCGAAACTAGCCACTAACGCTAGCTCTGATGCTCATGCTACCTGTCAATCAAATCTAATTATTCATATGTTCAAGCCTTTAGTTACACCTAAATGGAAGACTAACAAAAAAATCAACTCCCCTCAGAGATGTCATGACTGTAAACTAGACCTATTAAACCTAAAATGTTTGTTTTTAGTAAACATATTTATTCTGCTGTGAAGTTGGCATTTGCTCGTGTCTGGTGCCAGCCCCTGGTGGATGAGGGTGGAACTGCATTTTTGCCCCTTGGTAATGGTAACAACTCTACTGTTGAATCCTACTGTGTGTGAATCGAATTCCTAATTTCCCTGTACAGTTCCTTTCTGTCATTTTCCTTCTATTTCCTACTTCCTTTCACAGACACATCTAAAGAGGAGTCACTATGAGACTCTCCTCATATCTAATTTTCTGCCAGCATAGATTCAGACATCGGTGGATACGTTGCTACAGAACTGGCAAAAATTTGACTTCAATTTGAGTCTTTCCACTGATCCTGTAAGTAGAATAATTTTGGTATTTGGCTTCAAAATTTCTTTACACTGGCAGAAGGTTAATATGCTTTTACTATTAATTCATGTATTTGTTTAAGAAAAATAAAACCATAAATAAAAGTACAAGAAGCCTATTCAGGACATTTTCCCTTAATTGCACTTTACTCTGAATCGTTGTGTGTGTTGTTGAAGCGACAAGGTTGAATAAAAGTCACAGCTTTTGTGGTCAAACTGCTTTTTCTACTCAAGCTTTTTTTAGGATTTTGGTTTTCTGCTTGCTACAGTGAAGAAAACAATTTCCTTATGGTGACACGAAATTTCACATTTTAAAGCTGGCTTAGTATTTTTTTTTTTTACTTTGAGAAAAAAGCAACTCTTTGTCCTGGCATGAGCTGTCATGGAGTGGAATGGATATGGATGTGCTGTAAACCACATTCATGGGTGTGAGCAGTAAATCCCTTCGCAGCTCATTGAACTGATGGAGCAAGGGAAGATGTGATGGATGGAGAGGGTAATCATAGGGAAGACGGTGGAAGGACACGAGCCTTCCACTCTAGCAGGGAAAAGGGAAAACAGCTGACTCAAGGGCAAAAGAAAAGTGTAGGATAGATGCATTTTTGCTTGTTTGCTAAAGAAATGCTAAAACTTGTCAAATCCCCACTTGGAAAAATGTAGGTCACAGCACACAGCCTGTTTGGCAAATGGTAAAAATACTGGTTTGAGTTGCAGTTTTTATTTCTCAAGCTCTGTGTCTTTCCAGTCACAGTACTCTTTCGGTTTGATGGACCAATCACAACGCCTTATTGCTTTGGTGGGCGGGTTGTTAGTGAAAAAACAAAGATGGCAACAGCTCCTTTGAAACTGCTTTGGACCATTTAGACTTGGGCTTTTCTTTGAGTCAAGAGAAGATAGAGGTACTTAAGTCCTTCATTTAGAAAAAGGATGTCTTGGCGTCTTCATCGACTGTGTATGGCAGACTGCCCCACTGACTGACATCCGTTGTAGTGAGTACGCCATGTTGTTCATTGTCCAATAGCATGCAGAGGCAGTTTGAAAGACAACTTTGCCCCACAATTGTGCTCTGTCTATGGGCTATATATTCACATTTACAGAATGGCTTACTAGGCTATATTTATGTAAACTTATAAACATACAAAAAATCTGGAGTTACAAATGACAAAGTACGTGGACAGCTTAAAAGAGTATGCAAAAATAAGTTTCCAGTATGGCTGACATCACATAGCTTCAATAAACTCCAAAACCTGATGTTAGAATCCATGGAAATCCGTGGAAAGCTTTTCCTCTGTTCTGGTCCTGGACCCTTCAGCGCTACAGAATTTTGATTGTAGCGTAATTTCTCCAACACTCACTACTGACCCTTTTGTTCTGTCTGTGACGAAACTTTCATCTGAGGCGTTTTCAAAGCTGTCAGTGCTGCTTATGCAGAAACGATTTATGAAATCTAACTGTTCACGTAACTACAACAATTACAAATACAGCCTTTCCAGTAGGGTAACCAAAAACACACTGAAACAGGATTCGTCTAGAAGAATCGCTTAACAGACAATTCAGCCTCAGGGGCTATTATCTCTTTTCATGTGAATTTGTTTTTGTTGCATTTTCCTTTTAAAGCTAAAAAGTAAGAGACCTTACTCTATGGACGGAGCATCAACAGAAGACAGATGTTGCTCTGGGCCTAATCATCTCTCAGAGACATGGCTCAGTGCTTCAAATGAATGCACCAGTGATACAGTGAAACCATGCCTGTAACAAATTTATATTCACAAAAGCGTTCTGTCATTTCTTCAGTTTTAATACTCTTAATGTTTAAGAATATTTTTTTTGCAAAGACGCATAGCATTCAAACTTTTAAAGGGCATGTGCTTGTTTTTTCTGCAAAGTTGTTTAGTCATCTGCATTTTTATGCTCTCATTGTACTACCAGAATGGCCCAGTCCGACACCTCCAACCATCTTGTTGCTGCTCTGTCGAAATTTAAAATAGAGTCAAGAATTTTTTTTTTCAAATGACAAAAGCCCCCTTATTGTGACTGGTAACTATTTTTTTCTTTAAACTTCTCATGACAACACATTGTTATCTATGGGTATAAATAATATAAAGTCCAAGAGAATCCATTATAAATGTGAGAAATACCTAACTTTATCAATCTTTTCTCACAAGTGCATCTCATTCCCTACAGTTTAGCTAAAATAAATTTCTAAAACAATCATAAAAAATAAGTCGAGGCGATGCTGGCAGAGGAGTAACGGGCCTGCCTTGTAATTGGAAGGCTGCAGGTTTGAGCCCCGCTCAATCTGTTGCGGTCATTGTGTCCTTTGGGAAAGACACTTAACCCACTTTGCCTGCTGGTGGTGGTCGGAGGGACGGGTGGTGCCAGAATATGGCAGCCTCCAGTGTTGTGCCCGAACGCGTTCATTGAATGATTGTTCGTGAATTAGTTCGTTTTTTTCATGAATGTGAACTGAACTCGTTCGTATTTTGCCTGACGAACGTAAAAAAGAGTGCGCTTGTCCTGGCGTGCGTGAACAGGTTTGTGAACGCGTTCTTTCGCCATTCTAGCTCCAGATCTGCACAGAGCTTTTCCGAAGCTATAGCTAAAATAACCTGTTAACCATGAAGTTTTAAAAAAGTAGAACCTGCAAAAGCAGCCAAACATAGGCAGTAGCGGTTGGTGCGGCGTCTACTCTTCTACGTCTAATTAATATATATATATATAATCAAAAACTATGAACTAGTTCGTCTTTGGAACAGTGAACTCAGTGGCGGCTCCAGAAATGTTTTTCTGCAGGTGCTATGAAGGAGCTAGTCTTTTTATTGAGGGTGCTATGAAGCAAGTAGACATGCGTACCTATTGTTCTCTAAAACACCTTCAACACTAGCAGATACACATGCATGCACAACACCTCAACAACACCTGAAACAATCATTAATATACATCATAAACATATGAACAATCGCTGACTTTTCCGTGAAATCATAAACACATACAGCCACACAGAAAATCATCTATAGTGTTGCAAGTTTAGCTAACGTTAGTGTTAGCGTTTCCAGCGGCAAAACCCTCGACTGCTGCGGCGGTTGAGGGTTGACTCTCTTCATCCAGATCCGTAGGTTTTTGTGGGTCTGAGATCACTTCCAAAGATTCATTCGTTTCTGAATGAACCTGTGGAAATTTGGGCAACAAAAACCGACCCATTTTACCACTAGCTCTACCTTTCACTCGTTCACAGGTGGAAAATGAGGTCAAAGGTTAACATCAATTTCCTGATTTGGTTTAAGTTTTTAATATCTATATGATAATTTACTGATTATTTTATTTTTGTATGTTAAATATTATCACATCCACACGTTAAAATTAAATTGTAAGAAAAATATAAAAATATCTAATATTTACTTGAGGGTGCTATGGGGGTGCGATGACTAATCTAGGGGTAGCTATAGCACCCCCTAGCACCCTCTTGCACCGCCACTGAGTTAATAATCTAGGGGTAGCTATAGCACCCCCTAGCACCCCCTTGCACCGCCACTGAGTGAATAATGTAGGGGTAGCTATAGCGCCCCCTAGCACCCCCTTGCACCGCCACTGAGTGAACTTATGAACTAAGAAAGGAACTAGTTAATTTTAAAATCTTTGAACTGAACTTTGAACTAGTTCATTTTTTAAACAACCTTTCCCAACACTGGCAGCCTCGTCACTGTCAGTTTGCTCCAGGGCAGCTGTAGCTTCACTGTAGCTCACTCCCACCAGTGTGTGAATGGGCGAATGACTGCTGTGTTGTAAAGCGCCTTGTATATGAAATACATTTACAATAAGTACTGATATGTAAAGCAAATAATAGGGGTGTGTGTTGTATTGGCAAGAATCTGGTAATATAATATACAGCACAATACAGGGAAGACGATATATCGCAATACTGAGAGCCAGATAATTTTGTAATTTTTAAGACTGAATTTCACTGTAAAGCTCAGGTCCAATGCTTTTAAGATATATTCGATTTTATCTCAAGATCTCGTTCTGTCAGAATGAAGGCAGTAAAATATGCATTTGGAGTTTGAATTGTACTACACAAAAGAAATACAACGCATGTTTTCATGTAAAGTCTCAATATAAAATCAATACACTGTTTTTAAATATCGATTCAGTATCATAAAACAAAATATTGAGATATTTCAGTGAATATAGTCTTACATCCGTAGCGAATAACCTGCTAATCTAGGAAGAAAATCTTCCATCTGGTTTACTTTCACAGTTCCCTGAACTAAACATTTTGAATAGTGGAGGCAAAACAACAAACAACGTAGTACTAAAGTACTTTCATATCCTGACTGGTTGGAGTTGTGTTGCAAAAAGCAGCATTACATGGTTAGGTGGATGGTCATAATCCTTTGGCATGTTGGTTTATAATGGAGTGTAACATCATACATATCATATTTAATGTGATTGTTTCTAAGATGGGCTGCATTGTAGCACAACTGGTAGCTCAGTTGCCTTACAGCAAGAAAGCAGGGTGGCTGAGCTCTCCCTTAGAGATAGGGTGAGAAGCTTGGTCATCAGGGAGGGGCTCGGAGTAGACCCGCTGCTCCTCCACATTGAGAGGAGCCAGTTGAGGTGGCTCGGGCATCTGGACACCTCCCTGGTGAGGTTTTCCGGGCACATCCAACCAGGAGAAGACCTGAAGGAAGACCCAGGACACACTGGAAGGACTTTGTCTCTCGGCTTGCCTGGGAACTTCTTGGGATTTTCCCAGAGGAGCTACCCCAAGTTAGTCTAGTGAACTAGAC